>NW_009703670.1:0-15159 GCF_000703405.1 Apaloderma vittatum | reverse complement strand
GACCCAGCCAACACCTGCTGTGAATTGAGTGATGTGGTTCAAGTAGTTGCCAGTGAAGACACGAGGCAAAAAAGTTGTTGAGTATTTCAGCCTTCTCCACGTCCTCTGTAACCAGGTCACCTGTATCCTTCCGGAGAGGCCCCACATTGTCTCTTATTTTTCTTTTTTCTTTTATGTAACTGTAAAATCCTTTTCTATTATTTCCAATGTCACTGGCCAGATTTGACTCTGTCAGGGCTTTAGCTTTTCTAACCTGGTCTCTGATTACACAAGCAATTTCCTTGTAATCATCCCAGGTTACCAATCCCTGCTTCCACGCTTTGTGTGCTCCCCTTTTGTACTTGATTTTTGCCAGGAGTTCTTTATTTATCCACATATGTCTCCTGATCTTTTCGTGTGACTTCTTCCTTCTAGGGATGCAATGCCTTTGAGCTTGGAGGAGATGATCCTTGAAGGTCAACCAGCTTTCTTGGGCTCCCAGTCCCTCCAGGACTTTATCCCACGGCACTCTACAGATGTTAGCTGCTATTACAAATGAACAGTGACAAATATGAAACTGTGTTTTTTAGAAAAAACTAATACTGTACAACTTCTCAAAGTCATACAGTTCTTTCAGACTCGGAGTATGTTCCAATAAGCAAAATAGCCTAATGATTTTAGAGACCCTAAACTGTCTATTTTAGGATATATAGGTGTCTAAAATGTAAATTGATCAAACTCTTGTCCTTATCTGTATGCAAATTTCATCTTTAGATACTTAAATACATCAGTGATCAGGAAGCAACATAATACAATGATAAAATTAATAAGTAAAAAGACTGTAAATATAAAGCACAATCACCTATAAATAATGCAATAGTTTTACAGGTCTCAATTGTACTGGAAGAAATAAAAAAAAAAGAAATCTAACATTTTAAGGGTTGAAAAGGAGATTATAAGCAATGTGACATACAGTACCTGCAAAAATTCCCAGCTATGGAGTGCTGGTCAGGGCATCCAAGACTCAACTCCACAGCTACATTCCTGTTCATTGCAGGAGGTCTGGACCTTTAATGGTCACTTCCGACTCAAACCACTCTATGATTCTATATTGCTAAGAATTATACTTTAATGGTTTAACTGAAGGTTCAAATTTTCTATTGAAATAAATATGTTATCTGGGATACTATCGACTGCATTTTTGTATAAAAACACACAGCATAGCAAGAAAATGTTGAAAAACTGTACCAAGTTTCTGTTATGATCCTATTTGACTTTTTCTCAGTTAGAAAATAAACATCAGTAAGGGGAAGAATACAGTTCTCTACTGCTAGCAAATTGGAATCAGTCTGTTTCCAGTCCTTTCTCTAATTTTCCACTTGCGTTGTTTGCTTTTTGTGACAAGTTTAACTTAATACTGAGTCCTATCAAATTCTGTTGAATTCTATTAAAAATACACTTTTTAATCTTGAAGATAGTAAGGCCCATCAACTGCACCAGCCATTGCTGAATAAATTGAGCAATAACTAACACTTTTAACAGAAAGTGTGAGTATCAGAAAAAAAACCCTACAAAGGGAAGTAGTGCATTCTTCTTCTGGTAGGAGAACTCTGATCAAACATCCGACCAAACTGTCTTGCAATCTACAGGGCAGATAAACACATTGAAGGCTTTTGTTCCTTTTCAATAATGAAGATACATGGGTAATCCTAGGATGTGATTCTCCTCACCTTATAATAAGTGTCTGAAAAGGTCAGATGAACCTAAACTCACCTATTCCTCTCCACTTGCTATAAAAGGATTTGAGGGTCACTAGCTTAGCTGTAGACATGTACACAGACAGTATCTGAGGTCAGATGAACAATTCTCCCTCTTGATATCTGTGCATCAGAACCAAACTGATGGAGCATTTTCTTTAGACAAAACTAAGTTAATACAGTAGTTCCAAGCTGAAATGTTGGAGATGTGAACTGAACAGGGTATCAGAATATGTAGGCAAGGACTTAAAATCTGAACTTGGTGTTTGTATTTTTCAGTTACAGTGGTAAAGATCCCATGACAGAGATCTGAAGTTTGTTCCTCTTTTCCATCACCCAAATAATTTAGTGGAAGCACAAATGATAAAAACTTTGCTGACCAGTGCAGCAAACCTTTTCCATTTTACCAAGAATCGAGGTGTTCCCAGCAGGCAAAAAAGTCAGTTTAGCAGCAATATCAAGGGACTGATTAATACATGACTTGCTCTATCCATCTCCTACAAAATATCCCAGAGAATCAAATTTAATGACATGAGAGTAATGCATTCTTTTATTTCATGTTCATGGTGGGAAGAAAATCAAAGTGAAATAAATATGATTCAGAAAATTCCTAGGGATTATGTCTGGTACATACAAAATCTGACTTAGGTATTTCATAAAGCATCACAGACACCTACAATAGTACAGAAATACAATAACCATTTCCTCAATGACTGCAACTTTAGAAATCTATGAAATAATTGATAACGTGAGTTCAGCTGTTTCCAGACAATAAAATATGAAACAAAATAAATCTCAGCCTTATTCCTTTCATTCGTTTCAATACACAAAAGCCTTCTGCTTGGTGTAATTGAACTCCTATATTATGAGGCAAAAAATCCTTATGGAATAAAAGGCGCAAGTTTTTCTTTACCAGGCCACCTTGGTGCTCTGCTGATAATGCTCTCTACTGTCAAGTAGGAGATCTGAATTCAGATCACTGACTTAACCGCTTTGCAGACTGGTAGAGCCTTCAAATGGTAGAAAGAGAGTATATTTAATCTTGAAGACTCAGAGGAAGCACTGAGAGACAAACAACCCTTAAAAGCAGGACATAACTTAATTTTCATCGAAGGAAACTGCCATACAAGAAGAGCAGTATTAGTTGAAAAGAGTTTAAAAATTTCTGGGAAAACAAAGCAGACAATTCCATAAAAAGCCTCTTCTGAATTTTCCAAGCAGTCTGCTAGGGTGCCTCTTCAAAGTTACAACAAAACACGGAACAAAAGCTGAGAAGCTCAAAGGGTGGCAGGGCTCCCAGAGTGAGAAACAGATCAGACCTATTCAACATGAATAACATATGCAGAGGAAAATATGAAAAAGAAACGACCCCTCTGTCTTGTAATATAAAGATTAAGGGTACTCAATGATACTGTCAGGTCACAGGCTTGAAAAACTAAAAGAAATTACTAACATTTCAAAGAATACATATGTGTTTTGGGTAATTTATTGTCACATGACATTATAGAGGTCAAAAATAGCATATGCAGAGGAAAACATAAAAAAGAAATGACCACTTTGACTTGTACTATAAAGACTAAGGGTACTCAATGATACTATCAGGTGACAGGCTTGAAAAAACTCAAAGAAGTTATTAACATTTCAAAGAATGCATATGTGTTTTGGGTAATTTATTGTCACATAACCTTGTAGGGATCAAAAATACTAAAAAGAAATAATCACAGAAATTTCAGAAAAATACAGGAAAACCAGTCCACCAGACCAGAAAATATAATGCAAGTACAGCTCAGAAAGTCCTGATCTCACTGATTTGTGGAAGCTGAAGTAATGCACTTTGGGAAAAATCACAGTTGCCTTGTTTTATATGTCCTTCAAAGTATTGGTGACTGGCTTTGCTCAGATATTGAGCTAGAGTACCTACTGTCCTGATCCAGCTAGTAAAATTTGTGACTTGTTTTGTTTTCTCTATCACTGCTAAGATTGCATGAAAGAAGATAAGAAATAGGCACACCATTTAACATAAAGGAGATTAATCATAGAATCATAGAATGGCCTAGGCTGGAAGGCACCTTAGAGATCGTTTAATCCAACCTCCCTGTCATGGGCAGGGACACCTCTCAACTAGATCAGGCAACACATAGGGATCAAACCCACGACCTTGGTGTTATCAGCACCACGATCTAACTGATTGAGCTAAAAGGCCCCCCCTTGCATAATTCTATAGGTATGTGAAACAGATGACAATTGTCATTACCTAGTGCTGAGTAACTACATTACCCTCCTCTTTTGGTAGCTGCATTGTAATAAGGAGACCAACTCAATGCAACTATGTTATCAGTTTTATTTCAGGAAAAATATTTGATATGTTGATAGTTTTAGCATTCCTTAAATGCTGAGAAGTTCAAGACTTAGCTGCATGTCTGACAAAACAAAAACATAGTAAAGCAATTTTGATGTTTATATACTTTGGGAAACAGAGAGCCACAAGAAGAAGAAATAACTTTCATATGCTTATTTTGTGGCCCTCTTCATTCTTCTTCCTATCTCACATTTTAGGAGGGAAGAATAATTTTTTTCCCCCTAGATGCTCAGTTGTTACACATCAGCAAAGATATAACTGCATCAGTTCATAGCACATGACAATTCAGTATTTCCAGCCAACTGCTGTGTATTTGTGAAAGGAAGAAAATGACCCGTCTTGTAGAATACAATGAAGCTTATTCACTTAATGGTCATGAAGCATGTTAAACTGTCCAGCTGAGATTCTGTGTAATTATTAAATTCTATTAATTTTTATGGATATTACAAAGACACATAGAGAAAGGCCAGATGTGTAAGTGGAACAGACTGACATGAGAAAGGGAAAAGGAAAATTATTCATTAATATCCAGATCGAGATTTTCTGAAAATGGGTAAGGCAGTAGTATGGGTATGGCAACAGGAGGTATACAAAATAGTCAAGAATATAGGTGTTGAAAAAAATTCCAAACAATCTACTTGTTGTTAGTCCAAAATCATAAACAAAATTGGCATCTTACTACCTGTCTTTAGTAGTTTTGAAATCTCGGCCATCTATCTTTTCCTGTTTGATTAGTTTCATCTCCAAAATTTATTACTAAGTGCCCTGGATTTTGAATCAAAAAGAATGTTCCTAACTGATGCTAGTACCTAATCAGATGTGTTTTACCACCTGCATTCAAAATGATGTATAAGTACTTAAGTCTTTTCCTGCATTTGACACAGAGGAAATTAGGAAGCTATTATCTAACATTTTCTTCAAGCTCAAGGTATTTGACAGGAAATATGATCTTCCTGAAAAAAACACCACAGTTTTATCTATTAAAATGTCCTATCTAGGAGGGAAATGAAGGTTCTTTATATCTTCATTTATATTTTTCAATCTCTGTCAATTACAGGAAAAAAAGTAAGGTAGATTTTGAAAACTGTAATTTACACTGGAGTTGTCATAATGCACAAATATATGTGATGTTGAAAAACTGGTTGTTTTCAAGGTCACTGTGACACATGTTATTAATTAATTTTAATAAAGGAATGACTCGTAAAAATCTTTTGAAGTTTACTCATTAATATAATTGTTGTGTGAGAAGGCCTACTTGAACATTGGCTTTCACATTTTTGATTCAAGACTAATGAACTGGTAAAAGGGGTGAGCAAGTACTGGTTTTAAAGGGGAAAAAGGCAGTTGTCTCAATACATTCAGAAAATGAATTTTCATAACATGTCAATGTACTAGAGATCGTAATTTACTCATTGTTATGAGAACTGTTTGGTTATACAAATGAATGTGACCCAATAGCTTCATTTTCTCCTGTTTTACAATGAGTCTCAGCTAAATGTGTATATATTTAATTTGTGCATTTGCAATTCGCGTGTTTCTCAAAATTCTAAGGCCATCTTTTTTGCTTTATGAGATATCAATGTATTTTCAGTCACTTTAATTTTATTTCTGCCAATTTAATTTAATTTATTCTCTGCAATGGTGCTTGAACACATAAACTAACATTCTTATCCCAAAGGAGCAGAGAAATACTTGACAAGTAACTTACTATAAAAGTTTAATTTCGACAAGTATTCAGACTTTTTCAGTGAGTGTCATATTTAGTCAGTTGAAGAGGAATCTTCCATCTGGAAAACACTGCAGACTGATTTGTCATATGGTTTGCACCAGATAACAGATGATCAATATTATACGTGAAATGCAAGATATAGTTTTAAGCACACTAAATTTAATGTGTTTATATAAATAACACAGTCTATATATATATCTATGTTGTGAATGCACCAAATTGTTACTACTTTTCTTGGACATTTTGATGAAATTCTGATTAGATGTTCCTATTATTACTTAGACATCTAGACACATAATTCAGAGAACTGTGAAAATCTTAGCTGAATTCTAATCTGGGCTTGTTTTCATAGGTTTAAGGTCCAAAGGTAGTTCCCGGAATTTTTCATTTGCTATCAGCACCTTCCCTGTCTAAAAATACGTAAATGTGGAAAGAAAAAAGATAAAATTGTGTTCCATAGATACTACTACTGTGTTCCTATGAAACCAAGAAGTTTAGATTCCTATAAAAGTTCTGGTAACACACTGCCGAAGTTCATTTGAGGTATTTGTGAATGATCTCCTAATCTTTTAACAAATATTGCAAAAAATAGAAATTAATTTGGTAGCATGTCAACAGGTTAATCGACCAATGATCAGTTAACACTCTTCTATCAATGCTTTTAATGTAGATAATATTGATTTGACCTTTTTAGATTTGTTATGAAATTAATTTCAGTCTGCTTCCTAAAACTTTGCAAGATCTCTAAACCATATTTATAGGAATATATTAACATTCTGGTTTTTATGCCTTTATTTTGATATACAATGATTTGTGGTCAGTACCCTCAGTATTTCTCCAGAAAGCTGGTTAAATTTTCTGGTTAGAAAATACTTTTGATTTTTTTGTTTGTTTTGGTGGCAACAAAGGGGGGAGGTTAGGGAATATATATGTGAAAGCTTGAAAATCATAGAATTATAGAATCATAGATGGCCTAGCCTGGAAGGGACCTTAGAGATCATCTAATCCAACCTCCCTGTCATGGGCAGGGACACCTCTCAACTAGATCATGATACTCAAGGCTCCATCCAACTTGGCCTTGAACACCTCCAGGGAGGGGGCAGCCACAACATCTCTGGGCAATTTATTCCAAAGTCTTGCCACCTTCGTACTGAAGAATTTCTTCCTAAGGTCCAATCTGAATCTATTCTCCTTCAACTTAAACCCATTTCCCCTTGTCCTATCAGTGGACACCTTCCTGTAGGTTCACTTCAGGTATTGGGAGGCAGCTATTAGGTCCCCCCAAAGTCTTCTCTTTTCAAGACTGAACAATCCCATTTATATGTCTTAATTGAAAATAAAAAAAAATATGAAGCATTCACATAGCTGAAAATATGTGGACAGAATACTGTCCACCATAAGAAGTGGTTGATAAGCTACTGGAACACAAAAAAGGAGAAAAAAAAAATCAAAACCCCCAAAACTTAAGAGCAAAATCATACTAAGGAAAATGTAAGAAAACTTTACAGGCCAACATGCAGCAAAAGTAAATACATGATATTCAGTTAAAGATTAGATTTCAAAGGAAATTTTATAATTTAGGCTCCCATTTACAAACTAATTAGGAGTCTGGACAATAAAATCCTCTAAGACACAACAGATTTATAAAAATAAATGCTGTATTTTGGCAAAAAAGATACTAAAATCACAAAGAGCATGTTCCGCAGTAAGTCATTCTAACTTCCTGAACCTGATAGTGTAATTTTTCTAATTCACAAGTCTAGAATTCATATATATACTTGATTCTGCTTCTTAACTACAGTGAGCCAACAGACTGGTTGCAATGTTGCAATTAAGGAAGCATTTACAGTTGTGCCTCAGGCTGGGGATTGGAGTGAGGGATGCTTCAAGGCCTTTGAATTCAAATCATAATGTTAGGTTTTCATTCTGAAAAATTGTCTTTCCATGTATGGTTAGAGCCTAAGATGAGCCAATGACAACGTCTGCAGGTGAGAATAAGCAAGGTTAGAGACAGTGCGAACATAAACATTGTGAATTTCTGCTCTTCCAAAAGGTGAAATTTAAGATGAATTTAAAATGTGAAATTTAAGAGTCACAAAATAGTATCATGAAAGCACTTTCTTCTCCATCTCCCAGTTATATTAACACGTTGTCATGGTTTCTTTTTGGGAATCATGTATGTAAATCTATAGTTTGGCCAAAAAGCATCCCAACAAATAACAGACAAAGAAGAATATTTAAGGGCTAAAATTAATAAAAAATTATGCTAGATTAATCTTTAGCTAGCATCGGAGCTGTAATTAGAAAAACAGACATTTAAATGTATTTATCCTTTCCCTTGGGGATTCAGAAAACAGTAATTTTCTGTCTCCCCACAGTTTTACTAATATAATTTATTATTAGTCCAAATTTTCTGATAGAGGAATTAAAAAATAAAAAATGAAGAAGTATCTCTATAGATATCTTATGTACTCCTTTCCCTCATTTCCTAACATTTGACACTGTTATATTAGGAAATACTGAAATAGAAATATCACTTACATATACTGATCAAGAATAAATATTTGCCCTAGACTGTGTCTAAGGTTGAATGGTCTTAGAAAAGTATATTCCAGGTGCTTTTAAAGATAATATTTATGGTGCTTATATATAATAATAATAATAATAATAATAATAATAATAATAACAACAAACAATAATAATAAATCAGAAATGCAGTAACTTGGGTTGCTATTTTGGCAGTTACAAGCTAGAGAGAGGCAGGTACATTTGCAAATATGCATGGCCACTTAATTCCAACTGCAATAATTTCAGAGTAGTTTAATTGGGCTCAGTGTCATACCTACACAACCAATTCAGACACTGCAAAAGAATATTACAATCATGTAGGCAAACTTATCTAGAGTAAACTAATAAGGTGGCCAACTGAAAACTCGGAAATGCATAATCTCTTTGTTTTTTAGCAGCCTTATTCAGCTGTACTGTCTGACATTACTTTAGACTGAAATAAGTAATTTTATTGCATTATCTTGGCTTTAAGTGTCATAATATCGCTCTCTCCTTCCAAAAACGTAACCAGTAGAAGTGCCAGGTACGATGGATGTTCAGTATTAGAGATTTCAGCCCATCTGCTTGCTTTTTTCTACTGATTTGGTGTCAGCAATGCAGCAAATCCCTACTGTGGGTGAAGCAAAGAAAGCAATAGTTCAATTTACCTGTATGTTGCCTGCAGTTTGTGGGTACCTGATCTAGTTAAAGACGTTCCCATTCAGTCCCCAGGTGTTGCCTGATCTAGTCAAGAGGTGATGTCTTTGGGGACAGGAAGGCTGGATTAAAATGAACTGTAAGGTCCCTTCCAGCCTAGGCTATGGTACGATTCTATGATTCTATGTTCCTGTCATTGCAGGGGGGCTGGACTAGATGACCTTTAGATGTCCCTTCCAACTCAACCCATTCTATGATTCTATGTTTCTGTTAAAGCAGAAGTGACTGAGGAGTAGATAAGAAGCCTACTGCCTTAGCATAGCTGCTGCTTTTTGGGTCACTTGTAAATCCCTTCTTGAGAAGGAAGAAAGTGGAGCAAGACTGATTCCCCAAGGGACAGCTGAGCAAGCTCTGTTTGGAGCAGGAAGAAGCCTGCAGCATGTCTGGAAACACCGACATTTCCAAGCCCATCTCTCCTCACTTTCCATTCTGCCTGCCCCAAAAGGCCTGCCTAAATCAAGTCCCAAAGGAAATAAAGTCTATGAAAGTTTCAACAAGCCAAGGAAGCCACCCTTCTTGGAAGATCTGTTTTCAACCCTTTCTATTCTAACTTCATCCACACAAGGAGTTACTTTGTTCTAACTTTGTGTTTTATATTCTATGCAGGATAACTTTAGACAAAGATGCCTTTCATGGTTTGGGGTGGCCTTTCTCAAAGAAAAGGAAGACAGTATTTCAACTCTAGCTTGCAGCTTACTTGGGAAGCTGCCAAGTGGTTACTCTAGACTAAAAGCTCTTATTTCAGAACCATTTCTGGTACAGTTTTCCAATTACTGCAAAATATCACGTGCATATTGATTTCAGTAAAGCATTACACATCACCAACCACAATTTTCCTTTTGTTTAACTCTACAGAAATAGATTTTTGCACTGCTATAAGCCCCTTTGTATTGCTCTAAGTAGGTCTCCTCAAACAGGCTGTTGATTTGATTTACAGCATTAGTTTGCAAATATTCATAGTTAGATGAATAGCCAGGTGGTTAATGAAGGAACATAGATAGTTGTGTAGACAAAAATTTCATTTTCTTCCTAGCTCTACTGCAGGATTAAAACCCATAAGTCTCACGATAAACAAAACTTCTGCTTAGTAATAATTCATATCCAGATGGCCAAGCTAAACCATCAGAATACAGTTTGGAAAATACAATAAGGGAAATGACACAAATGCTGGAAAGCAAATGACAAATAATTTTCCAGAGTTTGCCAACATTTAAGAAACACTTTCTTGTATACATGGCTATATCTACAAAGCATTCCAGAAGGGAAATAATCTCTTCCAAAAAACAAATAGAGCAACGTTTCTTGTGGACTAAAGTATTCCTTGTACCTCAACAGAGAATGTCTAAAGCAAGATATGTAAGTAGCAACAAATCTGAAGTATACCTAGCTTTGTTATGAAAAAACACAGGAACTATTAAAAAATTGTTTCATGCTCTTTGATGTAAGGACCATAAAATAGAAGATGTATAGAGGTTACATGGCAATAAAAGCATAAAACATGTCAATGTTAGAGAGTTTCTCAGTGAACTAGGAAAACCCCCTAAAATACTAATGTTTCAGTATGCTTTTTTATTTTTTTTTCAGTTCAGAAGGTGTAAAGAAGGAGGTGAGGCGCGTGCCCATATCCGAAAAAAAATAAATTCACGCGTATAATTAAATTTAAATTTATTTACAGGATATAAGCTCCCCACCAATTTAAAGGTTTGGTATCGGTTGAGACAAAGATCAAGCTCACACACTAGCCCTTGACAAAAGAATGATAATCTAGACTATCATACACTCACCTCAATCAAGCCGGGGGTTCCCTTTCTTGTCTTGATTGTTTTCACTAAGGTACCATAAAAGGGGGGATTCCCATTCTCCCTTTTAACCTTGCCAGGGGGTACCTTTACCAGGCAGGGGTTCCCATGCTCACCTGGTCAACCTTGCCTAGGGATGCCCTAGACCAAGGGGGACACCTCCTCAGGCCACTGCCACGAGGTAACTCCAACATGGACACTGCAAAGCCCCCCTTTTAAAACCTAGCCAATGATGACTGTGGTCAATCATAGCCATCTCGGCTTCTCATTGGCTGCTGGCCAACTTCCTGGGTGTAACCGAGTCCTGACCAGCTAGACAAGTCTGGACTAGCCCAGGTAGGCAGATTCCCTGGAATCTGCCTAGAAACAGCTTAGCTGGGGGGAGGAAATATCTGCCACAGAAGGTAACTACACTTAGGCTACTGGAAGCTGGTCTGTTCTAAAGACAAAAACAGGAGGCTACTGTGGAAGCAAAAGGGACTCTCAGTCTGTAAGCCACTGAGCTCCAGTCTGCTCTTACACTACGAGCACCTGCTCCACTTGCCCACACGCTGAGGTAGATCTCCTTGGAGATCCACTGTACAAAGCAAAGCAAAAGACCTGAAGCTGTTTCAGAGCATCACAAATAGTGAAATAAAAGTGATATATTTAACAGGGAAGTTTCAATTAAAGCTCTTCCAAACTAGGTTGATCGCCACTGACTTTTACATCTCTAAGGAAACAGCTCTTCTTTTCACCTCAGGATTTGGTGCCACTACAGTTAAGCAAGGAGAACCTGCTTGAAGAACCGTAGAATGAAATCATAGAATGAAATCATAGAACGGAATCATAGAATCATAGAATGTTAGGGTTTGGAAGGAACCTCTAGAGATCATCTAGTCCAACCCCCTTGCCAGAGCAGGATCCCCTAGGGCAGGTCACACAGGAACACACCCAGGTGGGTTTTGAAAGTCTCCAAAGAAGGAGACTCCACAACCTCTCTGGGCAACCTGTGACAGGGCTCTGTCACCCTCACAGTAAAGAAGTTTTTCCTCTTGTTGACATGGAACTCCCTAACTTAAACCCATTATTTCTTGTTCTATTGCTGGGCACCACTGAAAAGAGGTTGCCTCCTTCCCCTTGACCCCCACCCCTCAGATATTTATATATGTTAATAAGGCCCCTCTCAGCCATCTCCTTTCAAGGCTAAGCAGCCCCAGTTCTCTCAGTCTCTCTTCATAGGAGAGATGTTCAAGTCCTTTAATCATACTCGTAGCTCTCCGTTGGACTCTCTCCAGTAGATCCCTGTCGCTCTTAAATCGTGTCAATTTTTCCAGTGCTGTAGGCCTCACTGCACTGCACAGCTTTAAAAGTGCTATGTCTGGAGGATATAGGAAAAAAACAAAAAGCTCTATCTTAGAAATCACATTGAGGTCTCCGATACTGTACTGTTGGAACTATTTAAAAAAACTTCTGGTTTTTATTTTTAGTTGTGTTTTGAGGGACAAAAGTGTAAGCACATGTAGTGGAAAAAAACACACTAAATTAAAAAAATGTTACTTAATACATGCAGGATACATCTCATTAGTGGTATCAATCTATCTCAAAAAGAAATTAATTTGATTTTAGCAGTTTCTAGTAATTGTTGGACTAGGGAACTCATTTCATGGTATTTTATTTTCAATTAACTATTTACTTTTAAACAGTGTGTTGCATTCTTTCTTGGATTTAAAAATTTTCTATTTCTTATATGATGTCAATGACTATCTCATGTAGTTGATGACTTCTGCCATATTCTTAGGGGAAAAAATTCTATCAGTTTTCCATTGTAAGACCTGCTTAACAGCCGAGTAGTAATTACAAAAAAAATTAGCACTAGGAGGCTCATACTGAGCTCTTTGTGGCATGGACAATGAATCTAAACTGCTCCATTTAAGACCTTAAGGTAGAGTAAAAACAGGACAATCTCCCCTTCAAGACAGAGATGAAAAATTGGGAGGGAAGCAATTCTTCCTTTCTGTAATTTACGAAATTTTATAGATTTTGGAAATAAGGCCAAAGTTAATGGACATGGTACAGGAGAAACATACATTTGAAACATAGACCCCTCTTCCCCTTGGCAAAAATACTCTTCCTCATGCTAGTCCAAATGTCTGCAGACAGCTGAAGAAAAAAGCACATCATAACATGCACACTTTTCTGCCCATAAAGATCACAGATAATCTCATATAAGAGAACCATGTTTGAAGTAGGAGACATTTAAGTACTGATTTACACTACCAGAAGGTGTGCTACCAGCTAGGAGGACAACAGCCCAACTAAAAAAAAAGGAGAAATGACAATAATTACAAATAAAAACATGATTTCATACAAATACACTATGGCCTGAGATTGACTTCTTAGGCTTTCATCCTTGAAAACCTCCCCTAAAAAGAGACCTACACTGGGTTGCCAATCTCCATTTCTCCAGGAACCCAACATAGAACTGGAAGTATTGAGAGTCTATGCTGTCAACAAGGTCGGAGCTCTCTGTTTCTTACTTAGGATCTAGAAATCTTCAGCTCCTTTGGCTTCCAGCTCTGGGGAAGGAAATCTCACTCTTCAGGATACCCCTCAGATATCCAGGGTTTCCAGATAACAGAGTACAGGGTCTAGAGGCTCATGAATTTCTGAAGAATGAAGAACCAGCTGGCTCAAGTTTGGAAGAGCCATTATGAGTTTCTAATTGCAGAAATGTGAAATACTAGGTCCCAGTAGACAGTGCGTTTTATTTTTAATGTTCTAGACTAAAATAAAAGAAAAAATAAAACTCGTTATTTTTTTCACAGCAGCAGAACTTATTTCCCAAGCAAAGCTTAAAAGCTATTGATGAAACACACTGTGCAAAGATTAACTTTTTTTGGTTGTAGTTGCTTATGTTATTCTGTATTATTTATTACTTTGTGACACAGCAGATTTTTTTATATGCTGCTTCCAACAAACAGAAGATATCTTTTTTGATACTTGTTCTAAAAGGAAATTTTCAGGCAACAAAGTTTAAACAGGAAATGCAAACATAAATCCAGGTGGTAAATTAGTGTTAAAGACAGAATGGAACCACATGAATTTATATAGAGAGAAATGTTTTAGCAACTTCTAACTATTAATTATTTCAGTAAAAAATCTTTCTGAATGGCAACTTCTCAAAGATATCCAGGGAGTTTTTATCAACCTAATGCATTTTTGTCCTATAGGACATCGTCAAAGACAATCTTAAAATCTGGTATCAAATAACATAAGAAAAGTGACATTATAATCACTGTAAGGAGTTTTGAGTCTAGAAGCATTTTGCAGATATGATCCAGAGAATAAAAGTAAGGAAAGTATGCATGAGAAAACACAGCCCAGAAGAGAGGTATTTTTCACTTCTGGCTATAAAAAGCAGATGGAATCCACCAAGTTTAAATAGGGGCAGGGGAGAGGGAAAGAAAAAAAAAGGAAAGAAATCTTTTTCACTTGAGTGAACTGCTTAGATTACAGCCAAGTGGCTATGTTAGAAGTCATGTTCTACAAACTTACTCTTCACTTTATCTGACCCTACAGAACTACAGTTCAGAAGAACAGATCTGTATCAAGAATCCACATCAATTCAAGGACTCAGAGAATTAATTTTTGGTTATAGGTGAGTGGAGCAACTATATGCTTGAAGCTGTTGAAAACTAGAGAGTCTGGACTCAGTAAGGGTGTTCTTTCCTCGCCCTTTCTGTTTTGGATCAATGCTTTGCATAAACAAAATCCTGTGGTACACAAGAACACAAGTACCAGGACAAGGTCTTGGCTGGGTCTGGGAGAGTGAAGAATCACCCAAGGTAGAAGCAGAACAGGTCTGGGAACAGCTAGAGAACCTGAAGGTGCACAAGCCCATGGGACCTGATGAGATACATCCACGGGTCCTGAAGGAACTGGTGGCTGAAGTTGCTAGGCCACTGGCCATCATATTTGAGAGGTCCTGGCAGTTTGGTGAGGTTCTCACAGACTGGAAAAAGGCAAATATAATCCCTATCTTTAAAAAAGGGACCAAGGACAACCCGGGGAACTATACGCCAGTCAGCCTTACTTCTGTGCCAGGTAAAATCATGGAAGAGATTCTTCTGGCAGCTGTACTAAGCTACATAAAAAATAATCAAGTGGTGGGTGATAGCCAGCCACTAGGGGTAAGTTGTGTCAGACTAATTTAGTGGCCTTCTACGACAAAGCTGCAGCACTGGTTGACATGGGAATAGCAACAGACGTCATTTTCCTGGACTCATGCAA
>NW_009703669.1:8254-8740 GCF_000703405.1 Apaloderma vittatum | reverse complement strand
AAAAGGGTTTTTTCGAGATTTCCTTGGTGGCACTGAGCAGATGCAGGGAGCTGCAAGGGAATCTCACCTCCTCTTAATAAAACAACTCCTGTAAAGCTGCCTGCGGGGCTGGGAGTGGTCTGGCCCAGCCTGGCTCCCCGGCTGTGCTTAGCTCGGGGGTCCGAGCTGCGTTATCAGCCGCCTGCAGCGCTAACCCAGCGCTTAACCAGTTCCTGCTGCCTCCCAGTTCCCAGGGAATGCTCCTCTTTGGGCTTTCATGATTTTCACTCCCTGTTCAGACGGCGTTCGCCAGTTTCTGTGTGTTGCCGAGGAGGGTGGGCACGGGCAGGGCAGGGTCCCCTCGCAGGACGGGCATCAGGGGATTCACCCCAAAACCGTGATGACCTTGGTGCAGGCTCAGTACCTTCCTGGGAGCTCCCGCGCGTGGGGGAGTGCCGAGGGGTGGGGAGGCGACGTGGTTTAGTTCTTGGCTGGGCAGCCAGCCCG
>NW_009703669.1:6765-8239 GCF_000703405.1 Apaloderma vittatum | reverse complement strand
ATAAATAATGCCGTGTGTTAATTAGAGCTGGGGAGGGAGAGAATGAGTTCTGGGAACAAAACGAGCAGGAAGAAAAAAGTGACGTCCGTTACCGACGCTGAATTAGCTCCTAATTATAGAGAGGGGAGCGAGGTGCAAGCACGGGGTGCAGGATGAATGCAGACGGGCCGGGCACGGTCCCTGCATCCTTAACGCACAGCTCAGTCCCGGGCTGCTGCCTCGTCAACCCCCACAACTGGGGTTTGCAGCGACTTTCACTCTCAGGTCGCCTTGAAACAGGAGGTTTTGAGATTGTCCTGCCCGAGGAGCAGGGCACGGGTGCAGGGAGCCAGGACCACCACTCCCAAACTGCTTCAGTCGCTGCCTCGCAGCCCAGCCAGCATCATCGCTGCGTTTACTGGAGAAGCAGACAAAAATGAGAGAATTCAGGCTGAAAAAGGAAACCATCATGATAGCAAGGTGTATTAGCTGTGAATTATCTTCCCAAAGAGAGCAAAAAGCTGGTCCCGTGGCATTTAAATTTGCAAGCTGGTGTGGAGTCAGTGGGGGTTATATGGCTGACCCCGTGGCCTTGGATTTTTTGCTGAAGAACCAATTTGAAATTTTCCGGTTGTATTTAACGTGACTCAGCTGCCCAGAGGCATCAGCAACGTGGGTGCCAGAAATGGCGCGGAAACCTGCGCCCGCCCCGTGCCTCGGGCAGCTCCGGTGCTTTTCCTCCTAGGAAAAACGAGAAAAAGCTTTTCTGTTCCCACTCTTCCCGCGTGGTGAGCCATCGTCAAAAGGATAATCTGTGGCAGACTGAAAAGTTGGGATTAGCGTCAAACAAAATTGGATTTACTGTTGAAATCTGCTACCCGAGGGAGCTGCGCTGAGTCGTATCCAGCTCTCCCGTATCCAGCGTTCACCAGACTCCTGCTCTCGCGCTGCGTCTGATGCTGCCAGAGTGGAGTCCCTGGGCCACAGGGTCGCCCTCAGAGGTGACACCCTGCCTTGGCGGAGGCGGGCTCACCCAGCTGTAGAGCAGAGACGGGTTTTGCCACCTAAGCCCGCGCTGCTCCGGCCAGCTGAGAGTCTCACGGTGGCTCTGCGCCTGCTTTTGATGACCCAGCGGTGATGGAGGTAACTGGTAGAGCCAGGCTGCTGCGTCGCATCTCCTCCCGTTTCCACGTGCCCTGTGGGGCCCTGTGGGAATTGCCTTTGGCAGCGGGGCTGGACTAGATGATCTCAGGGTTGATGATTCTGTGATTCCGTGGTGCTGAGAAGGAGCAGTTGGGGCTGCAGGCACCTAGGAGCCTTCTGAGAAGGTTTGGGTGCTGGGACGAGCGTGCTGGCTGGGTGGGAGATGTTGAAAAGCACATCCTGAGCTTTGGGAATTCGGTCCTTCGAGAATCCCGCCAGGGTTCGGCCGTGTCCCGCCGCGGTTCCCTGCAGCGCTCCTCGCAGGGGCTGCTGCAGCCCCTGGCTCCGGGGC
>NW_009703669.1:892-6659 GCF_000703405.1 Apaloderma vittatum | reverse complement strand
CTGGTTGAGCAAGAGAAAAAGCCACAAGCTCCTGGTTATGTTTAACTGCAGCTTTAATGCCGCTAATTATAATTGACTGTAATTGTGCCAAACTTCATCCCAGCCAAGAGACGGAGGCAATTTGGACTGTCATATTAACGTGACGGAGCACTCGGTCGCTCTCCCAGCTCGGTCCCTGATAAACGAGCTGTGCCGGAGCAGCAGCGTGTGTTTGCCACATCCGGGGGGCAGGATCAGCCCCTGGCAGCGCTGGGGACACCCAGGGGAAAGGGACGTCTGTCCCGGTGTCCCCAGGGACCTGAGGCGTGGGCAGTTCCCTGGTTTGACTGTGCCCTTCTCACCTCGTCGATGTGGGAAAAACAGGGAGAGACAACAGAGCAAACGGTCTCTGATCCCTCCGTGCGGGCGTTGGCTCCGCCACCGTGAGGGAAGCTGCTCTGAATGTTTCAGCGCTGGACCCGCAGCAGAAGCGAGACGCCAGCTCTGCTCAGTGCCAGCTCTGCTCAGCGCCAGCTCTGTCGGATGGAGAAGTGTCTGCAGCCTCTCAGAGCCACTTCTGGTATCGCTCCCGCACTGGCTGTTTCATTTGAAGCTGAAGAAAAATGAGGTTAAGCCTTTAATGTTCATCTCTAGCTGCTGCTTCCGCCGGTTGCTGCATCCCTGTGCCCGCGCTGCCAGCACCGGAGGCAGAAAGCACAGCTCACCCTGCACGTTTTCCAGAAACACCGCGATGTGTGTTCCCAAAAGTGGTGTCTGGCTCAGGGGGAGGGCTGTCCCGTTCCGCTGGGGACGGCCACCAGCTACAGCGAGCTCAGAGGCCACCACATCCCTCGCCAATGCGAGCGGCTGCCGAGTAGCGTGGAAAAATCGGGAAAAATCATCCCATACGGGATGAGACCCACGCGAGGCGAAGCTGCAGGGAGTGATTAATAACGGGAAAGGCCGTCACGGTGATCCTTGAAACGGGACGAGGTGCCGGCCCCCGTGAAGCCAGGGGTGCGTTTGTGTGACTTGTTGCTATAGAGATGAAATGACTTTTCCGTCAGAGCCTCCAGTGAGAGCAGTTAATCCGTTTTTAAGAGGAAAGGGTATTTAATAAAGGAAACAATTTAAACTGGATTTACAAGATAGGCTGAATGGAAGCACCGTTTATTCTGTGGCTTCGTATTTAATTTTAATATCTCTATAAACCTCTCCAGAGTGCTCTGCGAAAAACAAGCTGGACTTGGAGCAGATTCGACCACCCAAAAATTCTTAAAAGCAAATCAATTTAACAATGCTGGGGGGAAAAAAAAGCCTGCATCTCGATGAGTATTCTTCCGCTCTCCAGCGCAGCAGGAGCACTGGCATATGTGTATTAGAAAACACAAACAAAGAGGAGTTTTCCTCTGCGCCCTAAATAATATGGCTCATAATAGAATAATTCCCTCGATAATGCGGCTTTTTTTCCTCACCGGTTCTCTGCCGGGGCGGGGACAGGCACCTCCTTCTCCTTGTGTGTTCACATCTGACTCCCCCCGGCAAGGGAAGAGCCTCCCTCTGCCAGCGATGGGGCCGAGGGCTGGAATTTCTCAAATTGCGCAGAGCGAGGCTCGGGTCGCAGTTCCGTGTTTTTCCTCTGTCCCAGGCTGGGGCACGTTCCCCGTTCCCAAGCACAGCCGGGGTGCGCCAGAGGTGGAATTCCCAGCACGGTGTGTCCTTACAGTCTGTGAAAAGGGAATGACGTGGCCTGTTAGTGCCATTTATTTTGCCGTATTGGCCGTTCCCGTGCACACCAAGCGCAGAGCGAGGCTCGGGTCGCAGTTCCGTGTTTTTCCTCTGTCCCAGGCTGGGGCACGTTCCCCGTTCCCAAGCACAGCCGGGGTGCGCCAGAGGTGGAATTCCCAGCACGGTGTGTCCTTACAGTCTGTGAAAAGGGAATGACGTGGCCTGTTAGTGCCATTTATTTTGCCGTATTGGCCGTTCCCGTGCACCCCAACGAGCATGGTGGGGTTTCCTCTCACCTTCCTGCTGGATGAAAGCTGGGACACCCCGTGGGAATCGATCTCCCGAAGGGATCTCCCTGTCTGGGGAGCCCCGAGAGTTGCTTTAATGCCTGGTGACGGCAGCCTGGGGCTGGAAACGGGCCCCAGGAAAGCTTGCTCCCACTTTTGATTTATTTTTTTTTCCTGATATTTGAGAAGATTTATTTATAACTTTACCTTCCTCCTTGGCAAGGGATTTCATTAGAACTTGTGATCTAAGCAGGGTGATTGCGGGCCTGGCTGGAGAATAAACTGGTTTTCCTCTCCCCGAAGGTGCTGGTGAAGGGGTTGTGGAGGATCACCGCGTGACAAACCTGGCAGGGAGAAGATTTCTTTGTTAAAGTGTCAAAACCTTCATCATCTTGTGAGGGAATCGCTGCAGCTGCGTCAGGTTCCTAATCAGTTTTCTTCTAAAACCCGGACAGAATGTGACATTACTTGTAAATGGAGGGGAGGAACCCCTGCCAGTGGTTTTCTGCAGAAAGACTCATTCTTCTGTGGACAGAAAGCAAGAGGCGGCAGGCTTAGTTATTTCGTTCCTCTCGATGTTTATTTTCGATTGATCCTGTAGGGACAGACGTCCAACTGGAATTCTTGCTTGAGTTGCTTCGATTACTTAATCTAATTAACAACAGCACATGTTTTACTACAATAATGCATTTTTTTCACGGGAGATGGAATTCACTTGCCCTTTTCTGTTTCCCTTGACCTCAGATCCTGAGTTTCCTCCCTCGTTTTCATCTCTTCTTCGATGCTCATTTTCGAAACTGCCTTTGTGCCGATACATTTAAGGCTTGAAAGCATTGGAAACGTCCTTCCAAATGCACTGTATTTGGGGAAACGTTAAGATTAATCATTTTATTTATATATTTTTTTAAGAAAACCAAAGTGTCTGTGATTTATTTAACAAAAAAAGAAACCAAACCACAAAAATCAGCGTTCGCTTGCAGCACCTCATTTTGGACGAGACTTGTCTCCTGCCTCTTTCCAGGGCAGCGTGTTTGACCCTGCGGCGATGGGCGCCGGGTCCTTCCCAGCACCCTGGGATGCGACGGGGATGCCCAGCACCCCGGGATGTGACCAGGATGCCGCAGCCCCGGGCTTGCCGGGTGCCCAGATCTCCGCTCTGCGCGGTGAATCTCCAGCTGTGGCTGCCATCTGGTGCTGGTTTCCTCCCTCGCTGCCGCTGCAGCCTTCCCTCGTCACCCCCAATAACACCTGTGGTGCTCCTCTCGCGTCAGGAAATCTGGGCGCTGGTTTTAGCCAGTCCTTCCAGCGAAAGGTTGTATTTATCTCCTCCCCAAACCCAACTCTTGCCCAAAGAAAGAGTCTGAGAGGTGAACCTCAGCGCAGCCCCAGGGCTTTGTATGAAAGGGTGCCCGGGTGGGGCGTTAATTTGGGTGGGTGCCCAAGGAGCAGAACACACACACTCGTGGCCTTGGCAGTTAATACATTAATACTACATTTAATGGGAATGAGTCTTGGTGAAACAGGTGGGCTGGGGGCTCCTTTTGGGGTTTTTTTCCCTTTGCTTTTTAGGCTCCAGCCCAGGGAAACATTCCTCCTTCCTAGTTCCAGCCAGAGCCCTTCTCTTTTAGCTCAGACCCACAATCTTCCAGCACCCACCCACCACCAGTCTCCAACTTCCCCCTCGAGCAACTTTCCTGGGGCAAAGTGTGTAGTTTGCAGGCTGCTTGTACCTCCCAGCGCGTGGAAAGGTATCGCAAATCTCAACAGGGCTGAGTCAAATGGGTAATTAATGGTCCCTTTCCACACACGGAGGTTTTTTTGCCTTGTGACGATGATTTCTGATGTCAGAGACGAGATGCTGCAGGTTTTGGAGGCGCTGAAGCAGATTCAGTCCTCGTTCTGCTGCCTCGGCAATTACGTGGCAACAACAACATTAGTTGGACAAATTCAAGTAGCAAACAGCGAAAAAATTGGTGCCGCGGAGAGGTGGCAGTGGCGAGGCACCCAGGGCACGGCGCAGCGACCTGGGCTTTGCCTCCATCCATTTTGCTGGCAAGAAGTTGCTGTTTCCCATCCTGATGCTTGATTTTGTTTTATTAAGGAACGTAAACAATTTCTTTCTGCTCAGAGGCATCAGACCTAGAAAAGCGCCGTTAGGAGCCGCGTAGCATTGCCCTTAACCTCTTAGCCGAGGCTCAGCAGGAGGATTTCTAACCATCCATCGCGCTTGTGTTGGCAAGAACGACACGTTTTCATGAGACCGTGCCCTGGTTTCAGCTGGGATAAAGCACAACAGCCCTTCTGATGGTAAAACCACAGCTGGCTCTTTTAGGGTAGCTGTTAGGAAGAAATTCTTCTCTGTGAGGGTGGTGAGGCTCTGGAAAGGGCTGCCCAGAGAAGTTGTGGGTGCCCCATGCCTGGAAGTGTCCAAGGCCAGGCTGGATGGGGCTGGGAGCAACCTGGGCTGGTGGCAGAGAGGTGTCCCTGCCCTTGGCCAGGGGGGTTGGAACGAGATGAGGTTTCAGGTCCCTTCCAACCTCAACCGTTCTGTGATTCTGTTTGACGTGTGTGACTCCAGTAGCCAGAGGGAGCCCCAGTCTGAAAGGGTTGAAAGGGATGAGATCGCTCAGCGGGTCTGTGGAGGATAAAGCACAGAAAAAGGGAGGTGGTTGTTACTGACTTCTTGAATACGCTCAGCCTGGCAATGGTTTCTGCACACTGACCTGGTCTTTCCTGGGAAGACCCAGGAGGAGCAAAGGCAAGGAGGAATGAGTTTTGGCTTCCACTGACCGTGGAGGCGCGAGGCAGTTTTCCTTGCGGGAAGGAATGAAAGCTCCTGAAGTGGCTCAGTTCAGAGGCAATTTCATAGTTGTGCACCGCAGCGCAGGGAGATAGAACTAAGCTGAGCGTAAGGTCTCTGCGAGTTCAGCCAGCTGCACGTCAATTAATCTGCCGCTGCAAGATAAGCAGATCCTTCAGCGCTACATTTGCCCTGAAAAGAGGGATTTTTGTTTTGAGGGAGATGGACCGAGCCTATCATAACAATCTCCTCTGAATTATTTAGCGTAGTCATCCAGCGTGTTTAAACAGACTTTTCTTTTTTTGCCCCCGGAGATAAGGAACTCTGTCTTGCACAGTGAGCTGATTGTGAAATGGCTTCTGTGCTTATCCACTGCGTTAAGAGGCTTTATTATACTAAATTACTGGATAATCTCTGAGCACGCAGCCACAACATCAGATCTCTTCTTCCTTTGCTTGTTTGACTTTCTGATCTGGAGCTGCTTCAGATCCAACATCAGGAGTCGCTGCCCCGGCGCGTGTTCGGAAAGTTGGCATCAGCTCAAACTGTTGTCCTTTAAAGAATCCTCCTTTCTCTTGCTGAGCTTTTCCAGGGGCCTTGTGCATTCTTTCTTTCTGCAGTTTCTGAGATCAAAATAAATACCTGTTCTCACCCAAATGGCCAGCAGAGCATGCTCTGAACATGAGGCTTCTTTGAACTGCTCTGAAAATCAAGTTAATTAACACCCAGAGTGAGCGCTAGGCACGTTCAGTATAACCACAGTCCGTTTTCGGCAGTGACATGGGGTTTAGCCTCGCAAACGAACAGAAGAGCCCCCTGATCTGTGTATTTGCTTGGCCGTGTTGTTTCTACAGAGACTCCGCATCCTGCCAGGTACCTGTGGTATTCAGACCAGGCCTTCAGTCAAAATTCCCGTGTGCACCTAGGAGAAAAAATAAACCCGCTGCTGTTGTGGGCCGTCTTCTGTTTCTAG
>NW_009703669.1:0-868 GCF_000703405.1 Apaloderma vittatum | reverse complement strand
ACATATAGAACTACTTTAGACCTACAGATCTATTAGGGATGAACAGAAAGAGAACAGGACAAGCAGTGCCACACCAAGATGCCTTCTACAAAATAAAAGTTTCCCGTGGCTGCTTTGGCACTAGTCGTAGTGCCTGTACTGGAGTTTACTGTAATCAGAGTTTTTTTCTCTAGGGTGAGGGCTTTCCAAGGAGGCCTGACATTCGTTTTGGTGCCGGGGATTGTATACATTGGTGCAGCTTCAGTTGATGCTGGTGTTGAGATCAAGATCAGATCCTCAGACCTGCCCTCTGAAATAAAGGCAGAAACCTGGTAATGCCGCGGAGTGTGCAGATTTACGGCCACGGTGCTGGCGGCACGAAATACCATCTCCTAGAGCTACTGCTGTATTTACATCAAAATAAAACGGTAAAATAATCTAGCTTCGGGCTCTCGCACCTCGCTACTAATGCTGTGTCTGCCTTGGCTGACAAAACGCTCTTGGCTTTTGATCAAAGACAAGTAAGTGGAAGCCGGTTTTCTCTTGATGTTAAGCAAGATTTTGACAGAGAGAGCCCCCGCAAGACTAGTTAAGGCACAGAAGCCCCGTGGTACAACACACCAAGGAAAAAACACACGGGACCGCGCCGGCACAGAAGGATTTCTGCTCAGGAAAGGGTCGCATGTGGAAATGGTATCTGTGGCCAGCAGGACACGGGGAGGGATTGTACGCCTGGACTCGGCTCTGGTGAGGCCACAGCTTGAGCACGGGGCTCAGGTTTGGGCAGTGCAGTGTCAGAAAGACATCAAGGGGCTGGAGTGGGACCGGAGAAGGGCAGCGGAGCTGGGGCAGGCTCTGGAGAACAAGTGTGCTGAGGAGCGGCTGAGGG
>NW_009703668.1:0-1888 GCF_000703405.1 Apaloderma vittatum | reverse complement strand
TAACGCACGTCACGTATCTCTCCGAAGCCTCCTCGTTTTGGGGGGGTGGGGAAGGAGGGAATGACATTTTTTCAGTGAAGGTCAGGGCAAAGGGAGGGGGGAGGAAATAAAATAAACTCCGGGAGGGTACAATGAAACACCTAAAAGTACAAATACAGCCCCATCGATAAAGCTACATTCAAGCGAGTGCACCCGCAAAACGCATCATATTCCCCCCCCCCGCAACGATCCCTACATCTAAAAACGGCCAGAACGGTAAAGACAAAGAGCAGCACAATAAATGTCAAGATATTTTTCTTAAAAAAGCAGCAAGCAATTGCATATATCTTATTCCATCAAATCTGGAAGGAGCAGGGGGGTGGGGGGGTCCTTTCTTTCCCAGCCTGAGGGGATAATCCTAAAGGACTCGCTACACCTTTGCCTCCTGCATCCAGGGATAATGATTGGGAAAACGCAGCAGCTTTTTCTTTTATTTTATTTCCCCATCCCAGACCGAAACTGCCCAGATCTGACAACTTTATCTTTTTTATTTTTTGCTCAGCTGCCTTCATGGCAAGGCAGGCAGCGGGCTTTTAAAAATAGAAAAGCTATTGATTAGAGGAGGAAAATGGTCACCTCGGCTATTAGCTGTTAATTAAGGAGACTCTGTCCCTAGTTGCTCTTTTCTTCACTTTTTTGGGGAGGGGTTTCCACTAAGGAAAGGAGCAACCTGGGGAAGGTGGGTGCAAAAATGAATATGATCTGTAAAAATGAATATGATCTGTAAAAATGAGTATGGTCTGTAAAAATGAATATGGTCTGTAAAATTTAATACGGTCATCGCGCCGTCCTTGAGACTATTCGAGGATGAGGACTACTTCTTCCCAGTAAACGGAGCTCGATTTTCAAACATCTTTTCACAATAGGCTGTGGGGGAAAAAAAAAAAAAATCACTGTTCTCCTGCATAGTTCATTGTCTGCTTAGTGGGAAGAAAAACCCACGGCATGTAGACTTGCAGAATCGATTTAGGAAAAATCTAATAAAGGTGGACTAGCTGGCTACTGGGTCTTTTCCTCTTCTTGGGAAAGTGTCTGGAAAAAAAAGTAAAAAACCCCAAACAGTTTCAGTCTCAGCAGAGGTTTAAGTCAACCCATGCCTCAAAAAAACACCCCACGAAAATGTGACCTTTCCAAGGCAGAAAAACACACCTCAAAACAGCTTGGCGAGCGCAGCTGAGATGATATTTTTCTCCCTCCACACTTGAAACGGGTCAGAGTCACCCAGGTCTTTTCTGAAAATAATTAGGCTTAGGGTTTTTTTTTGTTGATGCTTTTTCTTTTTTGGTGGAAGAACATGAGGGAAAGATTTGAAGGTCCGTAGACTTTTGAGGAGGAAACCCGGGGACTGTTAATAACACCATGTCATTTGGTGGGTTTGATCATTTTTGCGGCTCTACTTGGAAATATTCATCTGCGAAATGTGTCCTCCTCCCCCTCTTCCCCGAAAAAATTCACACAAATCCTGATAATTTTATGTGATTTCCTATATATATTTTTTTTTTTTTTAAATGAGCTGAGTTCCTTCATGCGGTCGTAAAAATGAAGTGTCCAAAGTGAAAGGTTGCAGCGAGTGGTCACTGACCGTGGAAAAAGTGGGGGGCGAGGGGCACAAAACCCACTCGCCACAGGAAAAGACGGGGAAAATCGCTAAGTCAAGGAGTGAAACAACAACAAAGGTCGATGGTTATTTTTTTTTTACAGGCATGCACAAAAGAGAGTACATACTTTCTGTCTCACTTTTCCCCTCTTTCGTCCAAAGTAGCTCTCTTTAAGCAATGGTCCTACTTTATCCCCTTGGAAGGACGCTTTCCCTGATATTTCCAGCCGTGGATTTTCAATGGTTGGTTTG
>NW_009703667.1:12043-26083 GCF_000703405.1 Apaloderma vittatum | reverse complement strand
GGCTCAGCTCCCGGCCCGGGCGGTGCCGCTGCCGCTGTCGCCTCGCTTTCCTCGTCTGTGCCCGCAAGGGAGCCCTACGTTCAGGTCCCAGCCCTTCTCTCCTGTCTCTGTGTGTGTGTGTGTATTCCCGCAGCCTTTGTGCGTGGTCGTGTCTCCTGGAAGCTTTCCCCGCACAACGCGCTGGTGCCTCCTTCAAACTGAGGCCTCCGCCTCCCTCCCCCGGAGCAAAAATGCGGTCACCTGCTCCTAGAGTTTCTGTGACAGACTGAAGCTTTTCTGCTTCTCTACCTTCACTGCTTTCCTTCACTTACGGTAATGAATCAATGACCCATTTCCTTTTCTTCCTTTTTTTTTTTTTTTCCCCTAAGCTACTCCCTTTTTTTCTTCAATTACAAGAGATGTTACACATACTCTGTCAAGAGAGGAGGATGGCTTTTTTCAGGTCTTTTTAGTTCTAGTGGACTTAAACTAAACTTGGCAATTAAACTAGACCTGACGGTTATAAAGATTATTTGCAGGTAAGTATGTCTTCAAGGGGAAAAAAACCCAAATGTGTAACAAAATAATGCAAATGCAATAGTCAGCTAACCAAAACCTAAATGAAACTAGTGGAGAATTCTTATGAAAGGTAAGTAGCCACAGCACCACATATTTGTGAAATAAGACGACTTGGAACTCCAAGTTGACCAGATGGGGAGGGCAGTACAAAGGCCTCCTGTCTCCTGATGTCAGATCCTTCTTGGTTTTGGCAAGCAAAAAAAGCAAGAGGTGAATAAACCTGCCTGTTTTTCAGACCTGTGCAAACAGCTTTATGCTTCCATGTTTGGCTTCTTAATGAGATGATACGCTATCTGATGTTACAGGATGGAGCTCAAGTTCTTTTGTGTCCTGTAGCAATCTGGAACTCAACAAGGAATCTGCTTTTTTTAAAATATATTGTGTAGAATTTAAGCTCATTAATTTTGCTGCAAAGTTAATTGCTTTTACAGGGGCAGCTGAATTGCTATGAACAGGAAAAAAATAACATTCAGCTCACTGCTTTTGCGGTGACCATATAAATCAGTAGGAATAAAACTTTTTTTTTTTCCCTCTCAAAATCCATGGATTTGGTTTTACATCACATTGCATGGTGATTGAGAGTTCCAGCTGAGCAGTAGATGCTGCACAGGGTAGTGTCTATAAAGTACATCATGTACTTTCATCAGTGGCTTCCTTCCCTCGTAGTCATAGCTTGCTCTTCACTATCCCATGACTGATTGTCATTTCAGCTTAATTTATCAAGAATTACAGAAAAAGTTCTGCTGTATGAGTTGAATTGTTTAGTAGTTAAACAGTAGCTAACAGTAACACTGTTAGCTAAACACTAACAGTAGCTTTTCCTGGATGCATAAATATTTTTCTCATTAGATCAGGTTACCAAAGTATGGATTTTTTGGACTGATTTTTCTGCTTGTGTCATGGGGGGCATGGTTGGATTAAAAGTGATAGGATTTGAAAACTTAGCTGCAGGGAAGAGACAGCTGTTCAGATGCTGATAGTAAGCTGTGCCAGGCTATTGCAGGGAAGAGCTGAAGAGGCCAGCAGGTGATAGGCAAGACACAAGCTTTCACTGATGGGGTGTCCCTCTGAGACCAGATCAGAGGACTCGGAAAAAAAAAAATAAATTAATGGACTTAAGACAGATCCCCAACAATAGCCTTTTCTCCTGGATCTGGAGCTTACTGCATGGGGGATAACAACAATATTAGAAGTAAGCTGGGACATTTTGGTGAGCTAAGGGGGTCTGGCAGCACTGTGACTGAGGCCATGACTGAAGCCACCTAGTTTGCATCTTAGTGGAAGGAGTTTCCCAGTTAGAGCTTGTCTTGGAGTTGTATTTCTAGTTTTGCAGGCAGCTTCTTGAGCATGTTTCTTTGTCTGTTACCATTTGCTTATTCCCCATGCACATTTTCCACAGGCAGCTTCTGGGAAGTACTGTATTTAAAAGTTACCCCCTGGTTGCACTACTGTAGGAATATTCTGGGTACGTCTGCCACAATGTTTCCACTTCATAGCTGTTAAGATTCATACACTGTGCATAAAGTTGAAGTATTTTAAAAGAAAATTAAAGACTTTGGCTTGGATCCTGAAAATATTTGTAACTGGGAATTATCCCAGTCAATAGAACTTGTAGTTCATAGGGAGATGTATGTGTAGTTGTCCATGGGGCAAGTCCCTTTGCATGATTGCTACAGTAAGCTGTTTGTGAGTGTTTTGGCCTGTACTGAAGTTATTTTTTCTGCTTATTGGCAGATGTCGATGAATTGATAACTATAAAACGGGAACTGAATTACAGAATTTCTGTTCAGTCAGCAAAGTTGCTTCGTCTTCTGAAGCAGAAGGACAGGCTCCTACATAAAGTCCAGAAGAACTGCGATATTGTCACAGCTTGTTTGCAGGCGGTTTCCCAAAAACGCCGTAAGTACTTTCTGTGTGTGTGTATACTAGTGCAAGTAGTTTATTTTGTTAGTGTGTGCACTTGGTTTAAAGACAAGAGGCCAGGCTATGCTGTTCTTTAGGTATGAATGGCTTCTAGTGAAGTCAGTGGCACGTGGGAACAGGCCAAGTTCAGCTAGCTTAAGTGAGTACCCTGCCACAGCCTCAGCTTTGTGTGTTGCTGTGGCACGCTTTCCGTAGGCTGTCTGCCACACTTTTTCAGCTTTCATTGACAGAGAGCCTGAGTTGAATTTTTTGGTGTGCATGCTGTGTTTAACTGTGTGCTTTTATGTTGTTGTAAGGGAGATGCTGGAAATGAAAATCTTCTCACTGGCATCGACAGCAGATGCAGTTGTCTTCCCCGAGCACTGTTAGTGGTGCACAACTCTGTTGAGTTGATTCAAGATGAAGAGCATTAGTAAAACCAAACTTACTTCCCTCAAACCTCTTTATCAGCACCTGTGTTTCAGAAGTTTCACACAGGGTGCGTGGGAAAGAGAAGTCTTGCCCTTTAACTGTTTAGCCTTTTCTTCCAGCATGGTGAAACCTTTCTATTTGACTTGGCAAAGTTATCATCTGAAGAGAAGCTGAAGTGCTTTTGTTAGTTCTGCTGAAGTCAAACCTCATGTAATGTTGTAACAGAAATTATACCTTTAGAAAGAACATGTGAAAATAACCTAATGTCCCTGTCTTATTTTTTCATTAACATGCAGCGTGACAGGTACTGAAATGTTCAGGTACAGTAAATAAAGCATGATCTTTTCACAAAAATGCCTGTAGGAGCTTTGAGGTGCATGTAAAAAAAGTTATCAAAAGAATCTCACTGTAGTGGCATGTGCAAATGTGGATTAGTTAAGGGTTTGTATATTACTGTGAAACATTTTTTAAGCATTTAAAAGTGTACCTTTGTTTTACTTAAACCTAGCATGAAAGTTCTTGGCTGTCATGCACTGCATAGGCATATTTCTTCTTCTCACCTACTCTTTTTCTTTCCCAACGTCAGCTTGGTAATTGAGTCCTCAGTGCTATTAACACTTAAGCATATACTGTGTAGTCGGAGACTACTTGAATTTTGCATGTGTTTAAGTATGTAGAGGATTTAATTACAAATTCTGAACGTCTGAGCATCCTGACATCGTTTGTTAGGTAAAAACTTGTTGACTGAAAGCAATATGGGATTTCATACTAATTTTGAATGTGTTTTTAAAAATTTCAGGTACCATTTACACTTAAGCTAATGGAGCATTATGTTTAAAATGTGCTAGGAACAACTGAGATAGCAGAAGTTCTAAAGTAATGCAGTTTATTGCCTAAATAGCCATGCAGTTTTTTTAGACTGTGTAGGTTTGTGCATTACATCTCTTTAAGTGAGATATTGTTATTATTACTACAGCATATTTATCAGGTGTTAATTTTCAGTTTATACTTCTGAAAATCCGGATGTATGTATTCCAGGGCACCAAAAACTTAATTATTTCTTGCTTTAAGAGCTAATCTAAAGCCTCTGGGATTTGAATGACTCCTGGTAACTTCAATTAATTCAGAGTAGATTGGACAAGGGGCAATGGATTCAAGCTGGAACATAGGAGGTTCCACAAAAATATTAGGAAAAACTTTTTCACTGTGAGGGTGACAGAGCACTGGCACAGGCTGCCCAGGCAGGTTGTGGAGTCTCCTTCTCTGGAGACATTCAAAACCCGTCTGGACACGTTCCTATGTGACCTACTGTAGGTGATCCTGCTCTGGCAGGGGGGCTGGACTAGATGATCTGTAGAGGTCCCTTCCAACCCCTGACATTCCGTGATTCTGTGTGAGACCTTGTTGTTATTGCTCGATATAAAGATTCCAGCACTATACAGATAATTCTGGAATAAGCATTTGCTGTAGGATGTACAACTTTGAATCCCCCGGTAATCTTGCATTTGAGGCACTATTTGATCAACAGCTGTCCAAAGGCAAATACAACCGGTTGTCTTCCCCCACAACCGTTTGTTCTTGCCTTTGTACTATTACCTGTGTTAGGAGTAGGAACTTCTGTGTGGCATATAGTGAATTAAATTAGAGAGGCAGTCTGATAAGATAATTCCTTTTTTCTTTTTCTGTAACACATGTTAGCAGTTTCTGCAGAGGGTAAGCAGAAATGGGTGCGCAGGAGGAGGTGGTTGCCTAGAGTAGTTTGAGAGGCACAGCTGCTGAGAATATAGTTAAGTCCTAAAGTCTCAGCAAAACTGTTACTGTAACAGTGGAAAGATCTATTTTCTCTCTTTTAACTTTAAAAAAAGAACAGTTAGTGTGGTAGAACACTAATAAATGCATACCTCTCCTTTTGCCCCAAAACGTAAGTTTTTCTGTTCACTAAAGGCCTTGGAAACTAGATTTACTGTAAACTACCCTCTCATTTTTAAATATTTGAAACATCATTATTAATTTGTAGAAATTTTTGTTGTTCCAGGTTTTTCTGATGAAAGTATATACTTGCAATATAATGTTATGTGCTATAAAGCAATATAATGTGCTTTCATGTACAGCATTAACATTATGATATCTAGTAGTAATAAAATCTTTATAAAGTGTTAAAATATTTTTAAAGTAAGTTTTTAGTGGCAAATAAAAATTTCTTGGAGTTATGTTATCATTGATTCTAACATTTCAAAATACAAGTGGTTCTTGAACTGATTTATACGTAGCTTCATGGCATGTTTATACTATTGTCTCCCTGGGGATTTTTTTTCCTCACTTAGAGTGAAATCATAGGATCATAGCATGTGTTGGGTTGGAAGGGACCCTTAAAGGCCATCTAGTCTAACCCCCTGCAGTGAGCAGGGACATCTTTAACTAGATCAGGTTGCTCAGAGCCCCATCAAGCCTGACCTTGAATGCCCACAGGGACTTTGTAATTTACTGTGTTGCCATTATGCTGTTACCACGTATCCCTGGTAGGTGGTGTACGTTTTGCCTACAAATAGGTATTACCACAGAGAAAAAAATTCCACATAGTGTGAAGTGCATTTTAGTCAGTCGCATGAATGGCTGTGGCTCTGCTGAGGGAGTAGAAATTATTCTGTTGGATACCTGCTAGAAGCAGTACATTGTGCTGTACTTCTAGTTTCTAAGGTACATGACTGGGCAGTTTCATTTTAGTAACACTTTTAAACTGAAATTTAAATAAAATACTCCAGTGAAGAAAAGCAGTAAGAGAGAAATCAGGAATGACCTGATGGCAAACATGGCTTCTAGGTACACATTTCTTTTATTCTTGTGATTTTTACTTATTTGGAGTAACAAGATATAGGTTTGATTTGTAGTGTTGTGCACTACTTCAAATCCACCTTAGAAAGTAGTGCTTTATGTGCTTAATCATATAATTTGAGAAGAGCAGAATTTAGTAAAAAATAAATCAAGATTTTGCAGCTATTGTCCAAAGAATATGCAAAAGACATCTTATTCTTTTCTCTCTTTCTGTATTTTGTATAGTGACAACTTGCTTACACTCCTAAATATATTTTTACCTGATCAAATTACAAACCATAAGTTCCTTGAATCACAAATTTTTATTAACCTGCATGTATTATCTATAAATTATTATCTATATCTTATCTATAACCTATTTATAAGTAAAATCATCCATCTCAGTTGTAAGTCAGTCTGGCTGGAAGCATTTTTATGCTTAAATCTGATTCAGTATAAAATAATCTGAAGTTGTATTAACAGAAAGTTTGTTAATATTCTCTTGTATTTTTAACAGAGAAGTCACTTCAGTATAAAATTTCACAAAGGGATCATTAATTTGGTTTAGTAACTTTAAATAGGTCTTATGCTGTGTTCAGAAAGACTTTTGTTATTCTTTTTTAAATATTTATTTAGAAACTGCAATTAAAGATAAGTATTACTCTTCTGCTATTTCAGCGTTGCCTCCTGTATAGCATTCTCTAAGATAACAATAAACATAACCTTTCTAGTTTTCCTTTTTCTCCTCCTGGTTTGATTTGATGCAGAGCCAGTAGAGGGAGACAGAATATTTTATTTTGTGTAGAGATCGAGGTGTAGAGGTAGAGGTGTATCTGGTTTTCATAGGTTGGTGGCTTTTATATCCTTTCCTTAAACATGAAGAAAAGCACCTTACACGTGTGGTCAGGCAATAATTGGATGAAAAGATGTAAAGTTAGGCTGTCGAATAAATGTACACAAAGAAAGCATTAGGTTCTATACCTGAAGCAGTTTTAAAAATGGTGGCAAATGGCTTCTTAATTATAAATGAGATCATTGATTCCCTCATGGCTGTTGAAACTGCTCAGAAACTCATTGAGTGACTTGGAGTCCAGCTACAGAAATTCAGAGGTTTAAGCATATAGTTACTAGCAATACTTGTGATCTCTTTGAGTGCATCTGAACTGGATAGGAAGTCAGCACAAACTGGCATCATCTGGGCGCAAATGAGTACCTTGCATGTTCTCAGGGGATGCACAGAGTTTCCTAGTAGAAGATCCAGCTATGAAGTCATAGAATCATAGAACAATTCAGGTTGGAAAACACCCTTGGGATCATCGAGTCCAACCATTAACCCTACACCATGTTACTGTCTCTGCAGCATCAACTCTTCTAACAGGGTGTGGAACTTAACTCAGAGGAAGCTGAGCCTTGCCTGACGTTGTGGTTGCATTAGTTGGTTAGGAGGACTGGGCAAGATCATCCTCATCAGGTGTCTCTGGAAAAGCGCAACTTAGAAATGCAGAAGTACTCACACATCTAGATTAAACTTCCATTTTCTCTCTCCCTCCCTCCCTCCCTCCCAAGTTTCTCTTTAGCTTCAGTCCCACCACATCCATGTGTTCCGTCCCATTCTCCACAGTTTTCCCCCGCTCCTTCCTGTTTGTTAGCTGTTCTCATTGGAACCCAGTCTTTAAATATTTGAATTCTCATCCCTCTTCCATTTTTCCCCCTCCTTATGTCTTGTCTGCCCTTTAGGATCTACCACTGGCTCTCAGTTGGACTACTGCTCCCCATCTTTGCATTTTCTTCATGTTGTTCCTTGATCTCCGTCTTATGTTCTTCCTTGTCTTTTTCCTGCATGCTCTATTTATCTACTTTCCTGTTTTCTCCATTCCTCGTCTCCCTTCAACATTTGTCGTAAAACCAAGGCAGACATTCACAAACTTCACTTCATAGGATCAAAGTTTGATTAAAGGTGTAAGAACAGCTTTAATACGATATGCTGTTGGCTGTTAACGCAGCTAATATTGATTTGATTGAATTTGAACTTAAAAATATGTTTAGGGGAGAGGAAAATTTTTCATAGTGAGAACAATCAGCCATTGGAATAATTTCCCCAGGGAAGTGGTGGAATGCTTAACGTTAGACACTTCTCATATTCAGTTGGAGAAGGTCGTTTTGTCTAAACTGTGCTTTTGCCAAGAAGGGTTGGACCAGATGATCCTTGAGGTCCCTTGCAACTTGGTATTCTGTGATATGATTCTATGATTGTCATTGTGGATCAGGTGTATCATAACATAAAGCAAACACGTGTAATAATTCATACAGGTCAAATTATGCATGTAGTTTATCTGTCTTTTCCATTCCCCACTGCTTTGATGTACTTTTGCAGTTGTATAAATATGCTTTAACCTGGAACACTTCAATTGCTCTGGCTTAGTTTTTCTTCTATTTATGAAGAATTGAGTTACTCAATCAACCCTCCTTCCCATATGAATTTCCATTGTTTTAAATTAAGGGCCATATTGTAAGCTTATATTTGCTTTTCATGTTCCTTACTTCCTTACTTTCATATTAAAGAGGGAGATATTCTGTATTAAAAATTCAAACTATTAATATCTGTGCAATTTCTAGTGTTGCGTTTGCTATTGGAAGAGAGACTGTCATCTACTTGCTGTGTTCATCTTCAACTCTTAGATTTCCAAATGGATGTGAAACGGGTCATTCATTTAGAAAACCATGTCACATTTTCAAGTTTTTGTTCTAATACATTTTAAATTTAACTCGGTAGCTCTGCTTGTTGAAGCCAGATGAATCTGCTTCAGTAACTTTTTATAGCAATAACTGTTTAATTGATCTATCAAAAGTACATTCCTCCTTTGATACGGTTAAAATAGGAGGTTTACTTCTTACAGAGTCTGGTTTCATGTGAGTCATCCTCAAATGACTCAATTGGCTGCATGTTTCAGTTCAGTAGTTTTCCTATTATGTCATCTGTATTTGTGTGCTTAGTTACTTTACTAGTTTTTACCCTTTGTGGGTGCTAATGAATCCTATCCTTTAAATTGAAGCTGTGGCTTTCTGAAATGCATACTTAAGAAATGTTGCTTGTGGCTACCTCTTGATTTTCCTAATGCATTGTTCTTGATTTAGTTCTACCTGATGTTTTGTCCTTCAAAGCATTTTGATGAGGAAAGAATGAAACAGAACCGTGAGCTTGAAAATGTCGTAATCATCATAAGTTGTTTGTTCAAACTGTTGCCAAAGGTAGGCTGAATTTTCTTTATGGTCAGTTGCCTACTTGTAGCAGTACATGTGTAAATAAAAAGAATACTGCTATTGATTTTTACTTGTTGCTGTCTTCATCAAACTGTTAGTCATGCTGCATAGAGCGAAGGCTTTCTCTGTTACTTATGACTCAAAATGTGGAGGTGGGCTGAGGACTGGTTAGCAAGGATTTTGTGATGCAGTCTGTGTCCTGTGCTGATTTGCAAGGCGTGAAATAATGGGACAGTTAGAAAAGGAGAGAACCGGTGTTTAGGGATGCCAGAGGTTGGTGCAGCGGCGATGGTGGCTGTGAGCTTGGTCCCTAAGCTGCATTGGGCTACTGGGCAGCAGTTTTTTAATCTGGGGTATGGGCTGCGTGCAAGTAGAATCACTGTAGTTGTAAGCGTTAACTTATCTGACTTGTTCATGGTTATTCAGCATTATTAATAAATTCTGTGATGCTTAAAAATTTTACTGGAGAAGCCTTTAAAAGAGCCTTCTGTAGTGGTGAATATAAAAATAAATGCTGTTCGATTATAATTTTTTTTTGCTTCAGTCAGCCAAGATTCTGAGAAAGTTTATTCAGTTGCAATGGGAACCTGGACTGAGAAGAATTATTTTCCTTTTAACACTGGGCTTGGAGGACAAGGACTGCAAACAGCAGCATTCTTTGCTGCGTACCACCAGATCATGAAGAATTATTTCAGTGAGTAGGTGTACGTTGTGTTTAGTATTTGCTAATACAAATCAGATTGTGTATGCTGACTATCTGTCGGTGAGTCTGGGAGAAGAACAAAATGAGTGTTATCAAACATACCATCATCAGTGTGGAACACTGAATAAGGTATTGATGCTTTGCAAGGGCAATGTTTTTTGGGTTTTACATACCACATGCAGTTCTGGAAGTTATCCACATGAGAAGTGCCATCTCTGTGTTAGAGACTAACAACTAGTCGCTAAATGAAAATCTGATTTTTGGAGCTGGTCTTTGAGCAGTGCAGCCAGGATGCTGAGGCTGGGGGAAGAAGTTTAGCAGCACAGCAAGTCAGCAGAATTCTCGTACAGCTCTCTCCTGCTCCAGTTTCTCTCAGGGCACATTCTTCTAGAGGACTATCAACTAGGTTCCCAGACATAAAGTGTACTTGTGGTGCTGATGGGATGTGCACACAGAGTACGGATCTTGTAGGTAATAAATTTTGACATATTTGGTCACCTGATGAGCAGTAGTGTTGGTAAGCCCTATAAGGAGAAACCACTCCACTTTATTGTCTCCAGCCAGCTCTTCAGGATGATCTGGGCTAGCCTCAGAAGGCTCACTGGTGTGTGAGACCACAGAAGCCCTGGCTAACTCAGAATACTTCAGCTGACTGCCATCTTCTCTTGCTGATGTTCTCCACTGCAAAGAAAAGCAAAGCTGAAATATAAATTATAAATTGGCGAACTGTCCAGTCGGATTCTTACAGACTTTGCAAATTGTGTGGTTGTGCAGATCTGGTATCCCTGAGAGGCCACTTTGGGGCTAACTTCAGTTTCTTGAATGCCTAAGATGAAATAAAATTAATTTCCTTTTCTGGTGTTGAAAAGGAGTGGTTGGGTGTTTTGGTGGTTTGTTTTGTTTTGGTTTGTTTTTTTTTCCCTAGAAAGAGGCTGGGTTTGCTGTCTGATTTGGTCATATCTGTCTTGACCGAAAAGTACTTATGGTCTGTGCCACTGCAGAATATCAGATTCAAAAGATGGGAAGAACTAGGGCTTACAGCAGTACAGAAGCTGGAATCCTCACTTAGAGGTAAATTCTGCTTTAAGAATCCAGCAACTAAAATATCTTATTTCAGTGTGAAATAAAACACTCACTCACAGGAGTACATTGCTTATGAAGCAAAATTCTGAAAGCATACATTTTGTACTAAAATGCTTTGTTCAAATTTTGACATTTCACTCTTTCATTTCAAGTTATGTAATGAGCCATTTTCAGGTAAGATGTTAAAATGTTTAATCCTAAAAAGAGTCAAAATCACGCTTTCAGCATTTGGAAATATATTTTCATCAAAGATAACATTCCGTTGTGAAGGACTTCGTTCTCCAGAAGCTGCTATTTATGGCAGAGCTTCCCATTACAGTGGTTCGGACCAACTTTGTTACAGAGCTCTTCCTAGGAATAGGCAGCCAGTCATCTCTGCAGCTCACTCCCTGGCTGCTCAGCTCTGGCATTGCCAGGCTGGTTTAGGGAGCTGAGAAGCCAACATGCATTCTTAGTCCCTGTATTTTCCTTCTGCATCTTTAAGGATTATGTGAATCCTTACTTTTCCATGTCACATACTTCACACTGTGCTTCTTTTCTCTGACTTTCACTGCTGAGATGTCTTAACTCCCCTAAAAATAGCTCCCTGCCCCCTCCAAACAAATGTTCATGTTCCATCACTGGCTAAAACTTGCACAGTTCTCAAAAATGGCTTTTATCATGGGCTCCTCCAGCTGAATTTTTCGGGATTTAACTAAGGAAACAGTCTTGGCAGCTGCTTCGACTGGTGGCAAGATCCAGAGGTAGGATTGCTTTTGTTACAAACCCTGGGACTCTGTTCAGGATCTAGGTACTTAGAGTTTCAAGCGACTCTAGGCAGTGCTCAGCATCAACAGGGGGTATAAGAATGTACCTGACTGACACTTTTTTATTTTAATTATTTTTCTGCTGCTACTTTTAATAGGAAATTGGCTGCATTCAGACCTGAGGTCACTGCTGCTGGTAGATGCTTGGGGACAGTGTGGAGCCTGCTAAGAGATTGTTCCCTCCTGGCTCACTGCTGGTGCTCGTTTTCCAGTTCAGTGAGTTGCTGTTTCTGGAGAGGTGGGATTTTCCCAGGAAAGGGAGATGTCAGGAATTCAGGGCTAGGAGAAAGCTGAGCATGGTGAGCAACTGACCTCTCAGGCACTTGACTCTGAGAGGAGAGAGCCTTCAGCTCCCTGTTCTCTTCAGCCTGTTGAGCCTCAGACTTAGCCCCAAATGTGACTCACACAGGAGCAAGTGGCAGCTGTGTGAGTACAGTGTCTTAACGCTTGGGAGGTGCCAGGCCTTCACCCAAAGGAGTACGGTGAGACCTGAGAGACCCTGGTTAACCAGCTGTGGTGTCCTACTTGTGTATAAGCTGTGGGCCCTGAGATACCCAGAGCCATACCCCTGTGTCCTTCCTTCTCCCCCACCGTGACTGTGAATACTTGTGCTGGGAAATGGCAAACATCAGCGGTGAGGGCGAACTGAGGTCAAACTGACCTGTCTGAGGTGTGTTGTGTGGGCATGTTCTGTAGCTGGCCTCAGCTGCTGAGGTGAAAGGGGCACCCTGTAATGGTCACCTGAGGTGAGGAGAGCATCAGCCACTGCTCATCTAACTACAACTAGTTTTCTTTCTTTTCCTTCCTAGTAAATAGTTCTGCAGGTTATTTTTTTATTACTGTTATGTGGAAGTTTGGAGGTATAGTTAACAGCTGAATGTGTTTACAGTTGTTCTTGCAGAATAGTTCATTGCTTATTGTGAAACTGAACAGTAAAGTCAGTAAATCCTTCTGTAAGCAATAATCCAGATGCTGAGCCTAGGCCCAGTTTGCAACAGAAAATGCAGTTTGTTCACTGTAGGGATGTATAGATGGCAGAACTGTTACCGAAATCTTGTTCTGCAGCATTTGGCATGGGATATTGTTAATATTCTTTGTTGGTGTGCTAGCAGCTTTGACAACAGTGAAATGGTTGAGTTAGCAGTACACCTGAGGTTGTGTTTATTTCGGGGACTCATACAACTCAGAAGTTGACTGCTTGGCTTCTTGGCCATATTCTTCTATGTAACTCTAATCTTCTTGTTGTTGCAAAGTGGTGGCTGACCTCGCAGGATTAGTTTAGTGATGCATATGGAGTTTTGAATGCACCGAATTACGCTTTTCACAACAGCTGTGCCATGAAAAGTTGATGTATTGGATAGTACTTGTTACATAAAATACTTCCTGAGCATTAGAAATAGGGATTAATGTGATTATTGTATGTGGGGTTTTTTTTGATTCCTTATCAAGTAATACTTGCAGTACTTATATACTAATTTGCCTGAGAAAAGTGGTTCTCAAACCAGTGATATCTTATTTTTTTATTACTGCAGTAACTTTGGAAGGTAGGATTTGATCAGCTCAAACTGAGGAAGCAGTTACCTGAAGGAAGGATGCTGCTGTTTGCTGACATAGTGCTTAGGGATATGGTTTAGTCAAGGACTTGTCAGTGTTAGGTTAATGATTGGTCTTGATGATCTTAAAGCTCGCTTCCACTTTGGACAATTCTGTGATTCTGTGAAAAACAATCAGAAGGGCCTGTTCTCCATCTACAGTCCCTGTCAGTCAGTTGTGACATTGGAAATGACTGTCAGCCACCACTGTTGCCTCTGCTCATTTGCGGCTATTCAGGTGAATACCTGATCAGTGGTTAGTCTTAATAATTTCCTGAGAAACTGAAAAAGAAAAGCTTTTTAGTCACCCTGAGATTATTGTGGTTAAATGAGGTGAGGTGCCATTTTCCACAGAGGTTCAGGAAGAGTGTGAAACCGAGCTCATCCCACTCCAGCCCAGAGCTCCTGCCTGGGGCAAGGCCAGAGCGGAAGGAGTCAGGTACAGAGCCCAATCCCAGTGCAAAAGTACTCGCATGCTTTGCTGTGAGTGTTCGCATCTGGTATGTTCGCATCACTGTATGAACTGGGAATTGTGAGGAAGCTGGATGTGCAGTCAGCGCTGCCGAAGGCTGCGTGTGAAGGCGTGATGTGCAAGAAGTGCACCTGAGTACATTGGTATTTCACAAATCCTTTAGACACTTCTGAACAACCCCAAGTACTAGTATAGGTTGGGGACTGATGTGTTGGAGAGCAGTGTAGGGGAAAGGGACCTGGGGGTCCTGGTGGGCAGCAGGATGACCATGAGCCAGCAATGTGCCCTCGTGGCCAAGAAGGCCAATGGCATCCTGGGGTGTATTGGAAAGGACGTGTCTAGTGGGTCGAGAGAGGTTCTCCTCCCCTTTTATTCTGCCCTGGTTAGGTCACATCTAGAATACTGTGTCCAATTCTGGGC
>NW_009703667.1:0-11973 GCF_000703405.1 Apaloderma vittatum | reverse complement strand
GGGAAAAGCTGAAGGAGCTGGGTCTCTTTAGCTTGGAGAGGAGACTGAGGGGTGGCCTTATTAGTATTTATAAATATGTAAAGGGTGAGTGTCAGGAGGAAGGAGCCAGGCTCTTTTCAGTGTTGTCCAATGACAGGACAAGGAGCAGCAGGTGCAAGCTGGAACATAGGAGGTTCCACAAAAACATAAGGAAAAACTTTTTCCCTGTGAGGAACAGGCTGCCCAGGGAGGTTGTGGAGTCTCCTTCTCTGGAGACATTCAAAGTGGAGTCTCCTTCTCTGGAGACATTCAAAACTCACCTGGACACGTTCCTGTGCGATCTACTGTAGGTGATCCTGGCCTGGCAGGGCGGCTGGGCTAGATGATCTTTTGAGGTCCCTTCCAACCCCTGATATTCTGTGATTCTGTGTGATTCTATCCTGCTCTGATTCCCGCAGGTAGCGAAAAGCTGTGACATCTATGGCAGATGTTGGACAATCAAGATGTAAGAGTTTATTTGTGTGTGCAAACTCACAGCAGGTGCAGCTGTGTGAACTGCATAGCTGTAATACCATGTCATTGCAATCTTTAATCATTCCCTGACAAGCTTTTGGATGTGGAAACAGCCAGAGAGAAGAAGTTGTGCGATTAGATGGTATGCATAGCCCTTCACACTTGTCTAGCTTAGCACTACCTCCTCTTTTATTCTTCTGGGGATTATACTTCAGTACAAGTAACTGTGCTGTTCTTTTTCCTAATGAAATGTTTCGGTTTGGTTTTTTTCTCTACCATTGTGAACTTGTAGGAGGGTTAATGGGGCTTCACCAACAGGGGAGATGGCCTTTAAGTAACAGAGTTGCATTTTGTCTCCAAGTACGGCACACACTAAACGTTCTTTGGTTGAGTTAGTCTTTGAAGAGAAGATTTCCTGGATACTGAAGATCAAATGGAGGATAACAGCTGCTTGGGATAATTAGTGCTAGGAATAGACTGATTTATGGAGCATCATGCAGTGCTAGCAGCTATATTTCTGCAGCTTGGTGAGATAAGCTTGACATTTAAAAACAAGATGCTAGAAAAGTAGGCTGTGAACTTAGTCTGTTCAGATTCATAGTTCTGCTTATAATTCTGTACTGGAACAGCTCTGAAGGAAGAGCTAAACGAGAATTTCAGATTTTAAAATGCTTTTCCCATTGAAGCTGTTAGTAGCCCGAATTTGACTTACTGAGCAGTAAATGAGTGCTCAGCTTGTACCCTTGAAATTTGCCAAGGGAGTCAAGCCCATATTTTATCTTCACATTACATCACCTTACTGGAATACTTTCTAAAATGAATGTGTCACAAACCTATGGTTTTTATTTTTTCTTAGTAAAAATTGGAAACATCTTTCTTTGTTTTGCCAACAGTGAAACAGATGCATTTAATTCTCTATAAATTATAGTTACCTCCCTAAAATCACAGCAACCTAGTACTGATCAATATGTGTTTCCTGCCATCCATACAATACATATGGTCAAAATACAGAGCAGAAACGTTTTTTTGTTCTTGGATTGGATTAGGCATCATTGATGGCTAGCAGTTTCATGTGTGGGTGGTGTTTTGTTTGTTCGTGTTGTTTTGTGTTTTTTTTTCCCAAGATGTTACTGCTAATTTCTTATCTCATCAAAAATAATTATCTGGTGAGACTAAAGGAAGTCAGGATGGGAAGACAATCAATGTACATAACTGATCTCCTTTTAAAAAGAATACTAATCTGAGGAATTAAATATTAATAATATTTAAAGTAATGCCTAGAGAGGCCCAGTAAAGTCAGGAACCTAATAAGCTTATAGCTTGACAAACACATGGTACAAGGTTCTCTGAAAAATAAACCTTTAATGAGAAGACTGCTTGAAGGCTGGTAGAAGAAGCACACGTTAAGAGGGGTGAAGTGAGGTGTCCCAAGCTATACAGTAGTAAATAATCAGAGCTTTGCTGTTATCAGAACTCATGCCTGTATGGGGTTGTATATGCTCAAAATCAATTTTAATGGCTCAAGGCTTCAGTACTAAATGAGCCTTTAATTAATCCTAAATGCATTCATCTCGGTAAGTTTGTCCTGTACGAGGTGGTTATGAACTTAAGTTTTGTACTTTGAATTTTTTAACTGTTCAGGAAAAAAACTTGGAGCAGTAATGTTACTGTGATTGATAACTACTTTCTCCTCTTCATCGTAGTTGTGAACTTCAGCAAAAAAACTGTTTCTATGTCAAACTTGCTTAAATGGCCAACTTACATACTCTTTCTCAGGGAGGGGAGGTGGTAGTTTGAGGTTTCTTTTCTTTGTAAGCTCCTTCTGCTTCCAACCATTGGAGCCCTGAGGAGCGAATTATGTGGTCAGGAAGACTTGGGGTTGCAATAGCTTCACATACCTGCGGAACTTGGTAGAAAGTTTCTGTTTCTTTACAGAACTAGTGGCAAATGGGAACCAATATATCTGTGATCAAAGAACTTCGGTGATGGTAGTGGACTTCTGTATGGACTGATCAAGATTTGTGATTCTGACAGCTCTATGGGGCTTACATGAGCTTCTCTTGGAGTGAAGCCCATTTCCCTCCCCAACCTCAAGAAGAGTTTTGTTTTTATTCCCGTGGATGTCCTTAGCATTACAAAATAAATACTAAACAATGTATAAAAACTTTGATGTATAAACATGGTTCCGTTCCCATAATGCTCCCTGGCCCAAAGCAAAGGCATGTGGTTTTAGTCATTTTTCTAACTTTGGCAGTTACTTTTTAATCTAAGATGTTTCAAAGTGTTCTGTCTGTGGATAAATTTTGTCTTGGGGACATAGGGTAGATAGTTTTACTTTCTTTGATTGTGTTGGGGGAATTAAAATGTTGCTGTTGTTGAACCAGCAATTCCGACCAAAGAAGCTGGTAATCCACACAGTAAAATTAAATTTCTATGCTAGGTGCTAAGCAAATAATCAGATTCTAATAAGGGAAGATCAGCTGAGTTTTGGAGCTGGGAGCCTGCAATCTGCTATGACCTCCATTCTTTGACAAATTTTATCTTAAGCATGCCTACAAATCATACCTGTCAGGATTCTTTTTTCATATACTGCATGAGTTTTTCTTTTTGATTGGTGATTTATTTTTTTTAAATGACCATATAGCATTTAAGCAGGATTTTGAGATGGGAATAATGTCCAAGATACGCATTTACTTCATATTGTTTTGCAAGGTTAAGGAACATTTCTTAATTTTTATAGTTGTGCTTTTCAGCACTATTTCTATGTAGGCCTCCTCAATTATTTTTCTTCTTAGTATGTTCCTTACCAAAATAATATTTTTTTATTCTGTGCTTCAGTAGAGACATTAATTTCTCTGAAGAAGAAAAACAGGGCGTTTGCTCTCTGAGACCTCACTTCAGTTCGTTACTTTGTATTTAATTTAAAAGATCCTCTCTCCGTGTTTTACAGAGCATGTAAGCATTGCTGTGACTTTTATTTCAGTTGTTAATTCTAGACTTTATGCTGCTGGTTACTGCAGTAGGTAAATACATTGTTACTTTAGGAGTCCTTTAGCAGTATAACATGTCTTTTACCTTGCTCCTAGAGATGCAATTATCTGCTTAATGTAACTGCTTATGATCTGCTTTACTGTTAGTGTTGACACTTGAAGGTGATAAGTAAAATAAATTGACTCTCTGTTCCCTATCCTCCATTTCTTTTATTTTCTCCAACAGGACAATGCAGATCACTATGCTCCTCAAATGTCAATTGTAACTTCAGAATTTATTTATACAGCTGAACTAAATTACAAAAATACAATAAGAAACCTGGATTCTATTTTTGAATTGACCCTCCCAATTTCGCAACATGAGAAGTTCCATCCACTTATTTCTCTATGATTTTTCTCTAAGAGCTTGTTGGAAACATTTGGGACACAGAAAGCTTCTGCAAACTCTTTTATTTATTTTTTTACTGAGGGTGCTTCTGTCCTTTTGTACATATACATGTTGTCTTCCAAAGAATTAAATGTAGCAGTGGACTTAAGCTTGTGATTAACACACCTACATTTTAGCGTTCATACACAGGTGTTCACATGAGTGCTAGGTACCTCTGCTTCCATTATGGTCATTGTAGATCTAAGTCACTGTCTTGCTTGCATTGCTTTGATATCCAGAGCTCTTCACAACCTACTCCTCTGTCATGTCCTTGTCATTTCTTATTCAGTATTCAAGGTTCGCTTATGCCTCCTACCTCCAACCCACACGTTTTTTAAAACAAGCTCCTTCTCAACTTTCCCTCCATGTTGATATTTCTTTGTAGATATTTAGCCATGTTGAACTTGAGCTGATGATTAAAACCTAATCCCTCAGCCCCCTTACTAACCTTAAACTTTCATGTGTGTCTCTTGGTACTTGTCTTTGCCATGGAGCCTACAGAAACACAACAGCAGCTTTTATATCAAGACTACTGTTCCACCATGCTTTTTAAATATTCTCTCACTGTCTCCCTGTGCTCCTCCATATGCTAACGTGTTTTCTAATATTTCTTTCTTTTAAAGCAGGCAGTCTGTTTTTTGCTGTGCTTGTACAGCACCTACTGCAATAAAGCTGCAGCCCAGAATTAGGATTTATTGATACTGCAGTGAATACCAATAGCTTTAACAGAACATCAGGCATACTCAGTTGTCCAAGTTTGTTGTCCTCTATTACTGGCATAATAAGGGGAGCTAACTTCTATCTTGTGATCAAGCAATATTATACTTAAGCTCCTTTTTAACCCTGCGTGGATAGTTCTGAATTAAATCTCTGCCTTGTCCTTTCAGTGCAGCCATTGAACTCTATGTTAAGACAAAGATTTCCACATCACATCTATTTCGCAACATCAGAGTAGATTTTTATTTTTTTCCTGAAATACTTGAGGTGCCTCTGATCTGTGGTGCATGATGTCTAGAAAAACATAAGTCAGTTTCTACTTTTCAAGACTTTTTTCAATTTTTTCTCCCTAAACTCGGGGAACAGTCAATTCCCAGTGATAGGCCTGGAGTGAAATAGGCCACCTGTTGTACCCAGCCCATTGGCATTGGCTGCTGTCATTTGTGTGCTCAGGGTTGCTGAATTATCAGCAATTTTAATTCTTCTGTCCTCAAAGCCAGTTTGATTTAGAAACTTCCAATGATACAGAACATTAGCTTTTTAATGGTGGGATGGTGAGAGTTGGTGACATAGGCGAGTTAATAATTTGTGATGTAAAGATTTTGAATATTAACATATCCTGGCTTTCAGTGTGATTGTGTTGTAGAGACAGGTCTGAGAAAAGCTTGTAGCTTACTGCTGAGTGGTTTCATAAAGAACTCGTGAAAATAGGGCCTTCATGCTTTACTAAATTGAGCGTAGGTCTTGGAGACAGGTACATGCAGTTCTGCTGTTGTTGACCTTAGCCCTAGTGCTATACAGATGTCAAGTCTTTCTGCACTTCCAAATTCATAGAAGTAGCTCTGCATTTACAAATGGAGAGAGATTATAGGCAGGTTCAAAAGGGTTACAGGTACTTCTTTTTTTATCGACCTGTGATGCCTTTGGAGGTTTTCATATTCTCACCTACATGATCCGATTGCATAAGCATCTTGTGCCACTCTAAGAACAAGTTAAAAATTGAGGGACTGCAGTCAGCCTTACCTCTGCTGATTCACTGCCTACAAATGTGGTGCCTCCCTAGATGGGAAGTTGGTCATCACAGCTCCACCCCATTGTGCTGCAAATGGCTAGAAATGGCTTTCACAACTGACTTACAGATGCCTTCATTAACAGACGTATTCATTAACAGACGTATGCTATTTCAAGTGTTTTCGCTGAGGCTGGAACAGTTTGGTGTACTTCTCAGGGGTATATTGTATCTGCCAAAAAATTCAAGAAACAATATGATTATGAATATTATTCAACTTGTAAGCACACTTACTAGGTGTAACTGTCTGTTGCTTCCAAAAGATAAATTACAACACAGGCTGGTGAGCCTGTGCTGTTGGGGAAGACCTGGCTCTCTTCTCTTCTCATCAGTCATGTCCTGGAGTATGCACATGTGTAGTACAGAAGGCAGGAGTGCATAGTGTGTATGGGAGGGAAGGGCGGAGAAAGATTAAAAAACCTCTAAAGGTTATAAACCCCTAAAGATTATAATGAAGAATCTTGACTCTGAAGTTCTGTCTTGGCTGAATCCTGATCGTGATAAGGTGAAGGATCACATAGGGTATATAAACTTGTGACCTTCTTATAGGAGTAATAGTCTTGTAGATTAATTTCCTGTTGAAAGATATACGCTACACTAAGTAGTGCTATTTTAATCATGTTCTCTAGATCAGCCCTCAGTAGATATGGGTAAACAATGTGCAGGCAATATTCTCTTTCAGATAGCAATAAATGCAGCCCCATGGCCAGAGAGTGCACTCTAGTGCAAGTAAGAGAATTCCCTAGGTCCTCAGTTTGTCTTAAACCCTCCAAGAACAAGTGGACTGTCTTAGAGCTTCCTTCAAGAGAAGGTTCTGTTGAGGAGTACTTACTGTATTGTCAATTTTTGAAGGGGCGGAATAAGAAGCCTGTGTGCCTGAAGTCTGAAGGAAGAGGAAGCACTGGGCTAGAATTGAGCGTGCTTGGATTTGTCTCTCAGCTCTGCTGCACATTTCCAAGGACTAATAATTTAAATCTTGTTTTTCTGCTTCTGAAAAGCATAGAAGTTATTTCCTGTCAATTGTGTAGTATATTTGCGCTGAATTCCTTTGTAGGCAAGGACTGGCTTATTGGCTCTGCTCTCTTTGTGATATATAATATAGGGCACCTTGAGGTCCTGGCCTCTTTTGTGACATTTATGGACAAAGTGATACGAGTGATGGCTAACGCAGTGGAAAAGTTTAAAATATTCATGCTGTGTTGATGAGACTGTAGTGTGTCAACACACAGCACTGTTTTCCTGGTTCCTACTTGTTTAAAGTGCATATTAACCTCCTGTTGAAAAATGAACCTATTCTGTTCCTAGGCACAAATACAGTAGCAAAACTTCATTTTCTATTGGTTGTGGAACCATTCCTTTTTCAGTAAAGACAACCCTGGATTGCTTCTATGAGAGCAGAGACCAGCTTGTTGGCAAAACTGGATCTGTTAGTCCTATACTTCCTTCTGCAGAACAATGTCGTAGAGGGAGTGACACACTTCACTCGTAGAATCATAGAATCATAGAATCATAGAATGGCATAGGCTGGAAGGGACCTTAGAGATCATCTAGTCCAACCTCCCTGTTTTGGGCAGGGACGCCACCTCTCGACTAGACTAGGCAACACATGGGGACCGAGCGGGAATCGAACCCGCGACCTCGGTGTTGGTCCTTGTTGCCAGCACCGCGCTCAAACCACTGAGCTAACCGGCCCCCTCATAAAAGAGAAGTAGCAATATGTTTATTGATATAAACAAAATTTGATAGTAAGTGTGACAGTGGCTTAACAAGGTTGATGGCAAGGTACTTTTCAGTATTTACTGCATAGAGGACAGAGTCAGACAAAAGTGTCTGGGAGACCCTCCCATTGAGTCCTGTGGTTCAGAAAGGACCCCCTTGCTCTCTAAACTCCTTCTCAGAGGGGCATTTAGGTGCAGCTGGATCCAGACTTAGCCCCAGACTTGATCAATGGTTTATGTCTAAAGTTTTTGTGTGCACAATCAGTCCTGTATATCACTTAGCTAAGATTTCAGAGTTTCAGCATGCTTATTCCCATTTCATTTCCCAAGTATCTGATGCGATGAGGATTCTCTCAACCTTGAGGAGTAACCTTGAGAGACACCCTACTCAAAGGGAGATACTGGCTTGCAGTCTGCTGCCATGCAGGAGAGCTTAGTTGGCCCAGGGCTGCCCACTACTTAGAGAGCAAGATAACTGACTTGTAGTCATATTTACATACCAGCTACAGATGTTGCTTTCTTCCAGATTTGGATTGAGTCAGACATTGACCAGCGTGGTCGTTAGGTCAGTGCGTTGTTCAAATTAGCCCTTGGCTATTGTATTGTTATCAGTCTCCCCTGAATCCACGGACACATCCATTACAACTACCACTGGTGGGTATCACTTGAGCTCGTATTCTCCTCATGTGTTCATGCAAGCCTCGATATGCAAAATCGGGCTACAGGCTTGGTGGTCCACACAATAGTTACAGCTAGGTGGTAGGTCAGAGCATCTGCTCACCTGAAGTAGCAAGTCAGTAGCAGAGCGTGCTGAGCAGTGCTGGCAAGGCAGGAGGTGATGCTCTACTTGCAGGCTGAGGTGGGAGAAGCACTGGGCTGTGCCACCTGGCAGGCTCTCGTGCCCAAGGACACGCAGTATAGCATCGCTCTAACACCTGCGCCCCTTTGGTGTCAAGGACCCAACAAGCCAGAGGCCTCTTCTCAAGCTGTCAGAGGTGGCTCCGGCTTGTGCGTTGGAGGAGTGTGAAACTCCAGGTGGGCCATGCTTGGTTTTAGGCTTGTAGGATCAAGCAGAAGGAAATGGGGCTTGTGAAGTTCATGATGAACTAGAATGCACATCAGTACATGCCTGTTCTAGTTAAGAGGCATCCCTGCCCATGACAGAGAGGTTGGATTAAATGATCTCTAAGGTCCCTTCCAGCCTAGGCCATTCTGTGATTCTATGTATTAGTACAGATTTAAAATTTCTTGATTTGCTAACTTCTGTAGAGCTATTCGAAGCCAAGTGGTAATGGGGTTACATTTTTCTGGTTGTGTTTTGTAGGGTCTTAAAGGTAGTATACAGAACTCTAGGGCTTGGCAGACAATGGCCCTATGATGTGGTCCACACAATAGGTTTTGCCTTGTGTTTGCAATACATTTTTCCGCCTCATCCTATTGATATATATATTTCTTTCTGATATTTGCTGTATCAGCAGCCAGGGTTCTGATGCTGCCTAAACGTAATTTCTAAAATGCTTTGGAATGAAACATATTATTATATTATCATAGAACTTATTTGTTACAATATTTTATTCATGGGGATGTGTTACTTTCTTTTTGCTAACACAAGCGTCCAGAAGCATGGCAAACAAGCTTTTTTCCCAGACTTTCACCATTTTACTGGGATGATACACATCAGAATTACAGGTCTGTACCCTTTTCTGTGAAATAAAGGAGAGGATGTGGAGTTCATGAAGTACAGTGACTCAGCTGAGGATGTTTTACCGTTTTTAGTTTTTTGATTACATTCAGGCTTTTTTGCAGACCTGAGGAGAGAAACAGTGAACTGTGCCTTCCAGTAATCCTGTTTTTGGGTAGTAAAAGCTTGCAAACAAATGTATCCTTTTCTTTAAAAGCGAGATCAGTCTGTGGCCCCGTTTCTGCTGCTGTTCCTGTTGCTACCTCATCTGCTTGTGCTCATTCTCATCTCCTAACTGCCTGTCTTTTACCTCACTGTCCCTGTGCAGGCAAAAGAAAAGCATGCTGATAAACAGGGGTTCAGCTAAATGGAGTTGGTTTCTCCATGTCAGAACCTGGCAGTGGTCACAGGGCTGGTCACTCTAAGGCTGACTGCAACACTCAAGCAAGCCACATGTGTGAACTAGTATTCCTTAGGAAGTATGCTCTAGCCTTAGAAAGGCTAGTGACACCAGATGAGCAGGCAGGGTTTTTCAGAAAGTGACTTTGTTGTGTGTGAGGGAATAAATGAACTACAGGAGAGGAAAAAAAACAAAGTCTTAGGTTGATTATTACAAAATATCTGGAGCCTGAAGTATCTGGCATAACCAACACTTTGATTTTTTTTCCTTTTTTTTTTTTTTCCAAATCCTCTCAGAGCGTCATCTGTCTTGTCAGTCACTTCAGGTGAGGACTTGTGGACAAGGCCAGACCTCTCTGCCTTGGTGGATAAAACTAGGTTCATGATGGCTGCTGACATCTTTGAGTTCAAATTTGTTGTGTTTTCACCAACTTGGAACTATTGCGATTTGTCTGAAATTATTTACAGCCTAGCAGTGGTGAATACGGCAAATTTATATAAGCTTCTGACATGCAGTGTCATGCTTAGATGTCTGCAAGTCCAGGGAGTGGTGTGGAACATGTCTTCCCACAGGCAAATTAGAGGCTTTGCCTGATCTGTGGTTAAAACCCAATGCCATCCGCTTTTCTCGAAGCTACGTTCTTGCCCTTAAGATATGCATATGTATGCTTAACGGGAGGCTTATCCATGTCTCTAAAATCCATTTGTGCTAATGATCCAGTGAGTCATCAAACCCATTAGTATGGCTTGGCTTCTTCATTTTTTTTTCTCCTGAAGTTAATTTTTGCTTTTTTTTTTTTCCCCAGTGTTGCCTTCATTGGCTGGCATGTGGTAAAAGCTCCTTAATGGTATGATGGTCCTTGGAAGTAGCCATGTCCCAAGTCACAGAGTGATTGTCCTGATTGTTTCCACTCTGTAAGAATATAGAATGACAAGATGACAAATAGGAGAAATAGCAGTAATGGGGACACTGAATTCTCACTTCAAGACTGGTTATTCTCGTCAGTTAAATATTGATGTCTTTGTCAGAGCTGATTTTTAATTGTTTAAAAATGGAATGCAACATATAATTATTTTCAGTTTAGCAAGATGACTGAATCTCACTGTATGGATAATGAGTGGTTCCTGACACTTTAGCTCCCGAGACTTTGGGCAATGGCATGTGGTGTTGGGTCAGCCAGTCTCAAAAGTATCCAAGAACCATGTGGTGCTATTTGCCAAATGGTGCTCAAGGAAAAGGAGAATAATATTAGAGAGATTACATGGTTATTTCTGTATTTAAATGTTTCTGCTACAGTCCCATTAGTACAGTCTGTACACCTAGGGAGATTAATTCATTTCAAATTTGATGCTTTAACCACTAAATCATCTCCAGCTGGCACTGAAATGAAGTGATTTGCATCATCTGCATCAGCAGGGAAGTGTCACCTTTGTTAAAAAAAGAGCCACCGACACACAGACTTAATTATCTATTCAGAGTGCAAGCTAGCAGCTCAAATGTAGTGACTTTTCTCGAAAACCAAACCAGATATTTAAAGAGGCACTATCAAAATCACGCTTCTCTGAGAACTTAACAGTAACTTCTAAAGATAGCTATAACTGATCTTTAAAAAAGGCTTGTGTTTTATATTGCGTATGTTTTATATAATTGGCTTTCCTGCTTATCTGTTGCCAGTTTTCTGTCTTTATAATACGGCTGTGAAAAACATCTTTTTAATAAAGGAGCAAATTGTTGTTTCAAAGCTGCAGATGTTGGCAAGTAGGCTCAGACTTTTGGTAGCTTGATTTTTGACCCCAGCTAATGTGGTGTGATATATCTGCTCTCCTTCCACAGAAACGATGAGTGGTTTAGATGGTAAAAGCTATCATTATTTCAAATACTTCTCCTTCTTGTCAGTCAAACCACTACTTTGAAATCTGTATCAAACCCTTTTAAGATGCTGTTAGGTCAAATAGCACTGGAAACCGCATCTCATAAAATGCAGTCGAAGGGCTTCTTTTAACTATTTACTGCACAGCATGTCGTTAGTAATAAGTGCCCTTGCAGTCTGGATTCATAGAAAAGGCTGTGAATTTTAGTTGAGGATGTTCAAAGTCTCTGTTCTAGTTAGGAACACAGAAGCTGCGCAGCCCGCTCGCACTTGCTCCTGCCAGGGCTGACCCCGAGCAGCCCTGCCCGCAGGACCTGACCCCGGCCCGCCCCGACCCCGCGATGCTGATACATCCATCTCTTGCTCCATGGTCTGGTGGCACTTGTGGGGCTCCTTCCTAGGGCAGCTTTCTGGAAGGGGAAGCAGGACTGTGTCTCTAAGTGCCGGCCCGTGGGCCGGAGCGCCACGTGAGAAGTCTGTCTGCTGGATGTTGAGCTCGTTTCATTCCCGGCAGGGATTTCGGCTTTGCTCCCCGTTAACAGGGGTGAGTGAGCCGTGGCAGGGCTGAGTGCTCCGTGCCCAGCCGGGGGGCTGCCCGGGAGCCCTTTG
>NW_009703666.1:1072-1392 GCF_000703405.1 Apaloderma vittatum | reverse complement strand
CGCGGCTTTGTTACCAGTGGTGCTGTTATTATTGTCATCAGCATCCAATTAAAAAACGGGTGCTCACGGTTAAAATTTGCATAATATTTCTCTACACACTTATGTGAAGGATTAGCAAGTGAGAAATTTTTCCAGAATCCAATGTGGGAATAATCAAGAAAGAAAACGAGGCTAATGCTACCTGTGTGCAGGTGATGTTCCCAGGGCTGTGTCTCAGCAGAGGGGTTGCCGTGCAGCCAAGATCCTCCCGGACCCTGTTCGACCAAGCACAAAGCGTCAGGGTGCCCTGGGGCGGGTGCCCCCGGTGACGATGGCTGACC
>NW_009703666.1:0-1020 GCF_000703405.1 Apaloderma vittatum | reverse complement strand
CCAGCCCCAGGGCTAGGGGCAGCCCGGGCCAGGGTCCCAGCACCCTCACAGAGAAGCGTTTCTTCCTCACATCTCAGCTAAACCTCCCCTTCTGCAGTTTGAAACAGTTACCCCCTGTCCCATTGCTGCCTCTTGGACAACTGCTTCTCCACATGCCACTAAGAACTGACACGTAAGCAAAACAAGGACCGTTTCAGAAGATGTAATTAACTTAAGGAAAATGTTTAAAAAACCAAATAGTACCTTTCCAGTGTCCTAGAGAAGAGTAAACTGTATAAAAATAGGATCACTCCATGGCTTCCTTCGCTTTTGAACTGCAAAAGAAGTAAGTAATTGCAGGGAAGGAATTATGGCAGGTATGTGATGTTTAATTAAAACAATTCCTCTGCTTAAGGTGGGTATGTTGAGCCAAACTAATACGGTGTTATTCTAGGGAGATTTTGCAGCTCGTTTTGATAAATAGGATCAGGTAAAAAAGAGAAGAAACTTCCAGTTATTGACTAAACGGGTTTTGCACACTCCAGGTTTTTGCTAAAGCTGCAGGGAATGGTGTTTTATATTGGATTAATGCACAAAAAGGTGCCCGTTTACCCAGAGTCTGGATTGAGAGTGCTGACATCGTGAGTGGAGTCCCAGGGATTTTAGTGGGAGCCGGATCATTTCCCATAGGAAAGGTGAGAGATGATCCAAGAGCTGCCTGTGCGTTATCAGTCTGAGCGCCCTGCTGAAGGCCAGGCTCCTCAGCTCCGTAAGGCCCACGTTTGAATGGGAGGTAAGATGTAAGCAAGTGATGAAAAAACTCAGAATAAAGCAAATATCCCACACTTACGCAGTTTATGTGGTCAAAGATGAACTCCTGAGCTGCTGCTTTCTCAGAGAAGTCAAACATGTGGATCTGTCAGGCATGAGCGCAGGGGAAGTTGTTATAAAGGAGACATTATATCAAAAAGCCGAGCTTTTTAACCCAGTGTTTCCTTTAGACAAGTGAGAGAATAATGCAAAGGTCTACTCTGCCCCTTC
>NW_009703665.1:0-32723 GCF_000703405.1 Apaloderma vittatum | reverse complement strand
TAACCCCGGTGATCCCTCAGCTTTGTGCTGAATGTGACACGGATGGCGTGGCGTGCGCTTGTCGGTCGCCCGTCGCGTCTGTCACTCGCCGGAGGTGCAACCTTTTGCTGCCTGGTGACCCCCAGCACCTCCGACTTGTTCCACAAGACCCAGCAGTGACCTTGGTCGCCAGAGGTGCAAGTGTCAGAGGAGCCTGTCCCACACCAGTGCCCGGCAGCAGCTGCAAAGAGCGGGCGGCAGCCCTGCTGGCAGCACGCACTGTCTGCTGTTCCCCTCAGAAAGTGCAGCCTCTCAGAAGGGACTGAGCTGAAAAATAAGATCATAGAATGGCCTAGGCTGGAAGGGACCTTAGAGATGATTTTAAACCAGCCTCCCTGCCGCCAGGGACGCCACCTCTCGGCTAGATCAGGCAACACATGGGGACCAAACGGGAATAGAACCCGTGACCTTGGCGTTGTTAGCGCCACGCTCAACTGACTGAGCTAAGATCACTGAAGAGAATTGATTCTGTTTAGCTCAAACCAGGACACCTTCCTAAGCTAAACCCAGTAAATTAAAAAAAAAAAGCAACTTGATGTCTTACCACTCCTTGTGTTCTGCAGCCCAGAACGCGGCATCTCCTGCTCACTTGCATGACTTGGACAGGAGCAAGTTTTTTCCACTCACATCCACTGTGAGGCAGGGTCTTGTATCCATCCCATGCTCTCTGACTCAGTGGGAGAAGATCAGAAATAATGAGTACTACATTCCTGTCAGATAAAATAAACCAGGGCAATATTCCGTTCTGATTTATATCATGAGATGTCCGTTCTCCTCTTGTCAGTTAATAAACTGCTTCTTTGTTCCTTTGCATTTGCTGATCGGGAGTTTCCGCCTTTCACTGTGTTGAACATCTTATGCAGCACTCAAGGCCAAGGCAGCAAACACATTAGCAGAAGAAGAGTAATTCCAAATCCATCAACTTACCTACTTCATGTCCACGTGTTGTCATTTCCCAGCCAGTTACTTGGTGCCGGTTATTCTTAAGATTTTTTGAAGATATTTATCCTCGTACTTAATCTTGGTCACCGCATTTCAAATGCAAACAAGTGCTTTGTTTTTACTAAATACCGTTAATTTTTAGGTAGCAGTGAAAAATTACCTTGAAGCTTAACACACGAAGATACTTGAAAACATTAGTCTGCGCTCTCTGTGCAGATTAACTGTTCTGTATGGAAAATGCAGGTTCCACGGGTTGTGCCATACACTTGCTGTCACAGTTCTGTGGTGGGGCCACTCTGTCAGGACTTGGGGTGAAGGGGTGATTCAGGCTGCCTAACTTTTGAAACCTTGTTGGAGCCTCCACTGCCTCAGTATGGACGGGAGGTAGGCTGCACCAGAGGGCTCACAGCACTGGAATTCTGCTTGGAAGGGCTCTCCATCACCTCCTCCTTCTCCCTGGCACTGGGACAGAAGCCTGATTTAGACCATAAGAATACCAAGAAAATAACATGGATCCTCTATGAGGGTTTTTTTTCGGGTCCCCCAAAATATTACAGTAATTTAGAACAGTTAATACTGATTTTAGAATATGAAGAATTAATGCCCTACTAGTCCTGAAAAATGTTATAAAAGTGAATTTATATGTAAAGGATAAAGCACCTGAATAACATGGTAGCAAACAATTCATCAGGAGGGGTATTGTGGAAAGACAGACAAGGTACGCACCCGCTTATAATCTTAAATTTTCTCTGTGACAGTAATTTTTGTTGTTGTCTCATATAAGAAAATTCCTACCTTCCTTTATTGCAGTCTCTTTACAGACCTGATAGAACCAGCTATAGCTGGAACAAGTATTTTCCAGACTAATGGGGATGTTTAACCATCTCATTGCAGGTTGGGCAATGCTTCTCAATGAGCTGTTTGTAAAATCAGCAGACAGCCCTTCTTGTTTTTTGGCACACTGGATTATTGTCAGGAGCAATCTGAGGTGAAATAACAAGACTTTGTGCATTCTCTTTTTAAAGCTTTATTGTATTTTTTCTGCTGCATTTCACAGGCAGCAGCTGATGTGTGCAAATTAATTGCAAGAAACACTGTGAACAAATGGTACAAGATGAGCTTCAGTACCCAAACCACAGGGTAACAGATGATAATGCCATTTCATTACCTATTTAGTTATGAAGATTCACTGTATAGCAAGTAAGAGTTATATGTAAATTGTATGGAAGTGACCAACGGGCAAAGAATGCTAATGGTCCTATTTATTGCATTATGCTTTGCATAGTCAGTTAAATCTGTAGAAAATAAGCAGCCAGGGTGAAGCAAATGTTTGTGGAAAACTGATTTTGCAGGTTTCGATGGCAGTTTTGTGAGAGGGTGGAGACTGACTGGGTAGTTTGAAAAGCAGTAGCATTTCTTGATGCATTTTATTCGTCTTCAAGTAGTTTAAAAAAGAAAATTTTCAAAGCTCAAAGTGCCAGGAGAGCCCACAAAAAGACAGATGGCACTTAGGTGACTCAAGGTGCCTGCTCTGGTTAGTTCTAAACCAAAGCTAAGCCCCAGGGTGTGGGTGGGACTGACTGTTTCCCAGCTTTCCAGAGGACACACGTAAGAATATTTCAAGTTCATTCTCTTTTTAAGTTTGGTACATGAACAGTAAAGAAAATTCCAATTGTTTCTGGCCATACAATAGTGTACATATTACATATACTTGTGATCAATTTACATTCAGTAACTATACAGCAATTATTGATACAATTATGTAATGCTGATATAAATATCTGAAGAACGGATAGTTGTTCTATAAATGTTCTTAAACCAAGCAATTCTACCAGCTCCAGCATCTTCAGTGCATTTTGCTCTTTAATGTGCAAGTTAACCTTTAAAGTGATTGATGACTGATCAAAAAGAATGGGAAAACTTTTATAGAGAAGAACAATACAAATATATTCGCTTTCATGTAGGTGTATTGTTCTCTTCACAGCCTACCAGTAATCTAGATGAAAGCCCTGCGTACTTTGGTAGCAGGAATAACTGCTGGAGAAGGTTGTCTCTGCAAAATTTCCCTGGGACAACGGTAACATATGCCATAATGGATTATGCACAGTCCAAAACATCGTGAGACAGGCTTAAAAAGGAGTTGAAGTTTCTGCTGCTGAGGCCACAAAAATAGTGAGCTTTGGCATGATCGACTCCTGGTTGTTTCTAATGTAAGAACCTACACCAAGTTTCAGTTTTATTTTGCAAGCCATTTTTTTTTTCCTTAGTAATTGACTTTTCTAAGTATTTGTGAAGGAAATACTTCCTGTAGAAAGCTGCAGCTCAGAGAAACTTGAAAATGTTGCCATAGTTCATAAACTGTGTCAGCCCAGGCAGAAACACAATTTAAGAATCTTGATCTCTAAAACTTTGCCGCGGCCATTACAGTCTAGGCTTTCACAATGTTGCATTGGATTGCTTATTTACAGTTTAATTTTTTGTCAGGAAAATAAGAACAGTTCTTTACAAGCAATATAATGACAGTTATTTGGCACATCTTTATAGGTACAGTAGAAACAAATCCTGTTAAAAAGTGAGTTTGTAACATCTACTCATTAAATATCAGTGCAGTTACTGACTACTGACTACTAATATTGATCATTGGAAAATATTATAATTCTGAAAGGCTACCTTATTTTGATGTTCTTTCATGATAAATCTTGTTGTATATTTTTTTTAAAAAAACACACACATTTTTCCAGGGATCTTTTATTCACTAAAATGTTTTAATACCATGACTTGCCACTACAGTTTTGCCATCCTGTTTAGAATCTATCTTAAGGTCTTTATAGAATAATCTGCTTTTCTGCCTCTTACAGCTTTTTTTATGTTGTGTTTTAAGTTAAAAGAATACTGTCTGGCATATTGTTCTTCAAGTTCCTTTTGAAAGTATGTAGTCAATAGAAACTACACAGCAAGAGCTCCAATAAACTCAGCTTTCAGTTGTTAAGCAGTAAGCAGTTTCACCTAATGCCATGGGTCTAGCTTTCTAAATGCTTCACAAAAAACACAGCCAGAGGTGACGTGCCAGGTACACAGCTTTTCTAGGTCACTCCCCAAAGCACAGGATCCATTTTTCACATTCCTGACACTTTTAGCACCTATTTGTTAAACAGCTAATTGAACTGTTTTTCACAAAGGTGCATGATGATGGACCTTTCCTAGTGTCTTTATGAAGGGAGTGTAGTTGACATATTGAGAATATTCTCTAATTCTTTCTACTTTATTCAAAAAAGGGAGTTGAGCAGATTTTTGTTTTGTTTGTAGTGAAACTTACCTTGTGCTTTTGCTTTTCATACTTAAGGTGGGTTGCTTTTCAGCTTCAGAGGTCCCTTCCAACCCCTAACATTCTGTGATTCTGTGATTCTGTTTGTCAGAGGTGCTGTTTTGGCGACTAGGAGGTCTGATGTCATACATTCAGCAAGTAAACTGAATGTTAAAGGCAGATGCCGTCACAGAGCTCTTTGTGCTTTTCCCAGCTGCAGCAAAGGCATTACCGCATTCACCTCTGGGGCCAACCAGTACTTGAATTTCAGTGCGTGCTGTCTCATCGCCTTTTCACGTTCTGACAGCATCAGTGCTTTCCAAATAGAGATCCTATATTCTAAGACAGGGGACAGGTGTAAGAGAGGAACATATCATGAAAAAAAAAAAAAGTGTAATCCAACTGCATGTAGTTTCACTTTTGATACTGCCATGGTTAAATATCCAAATGCTGCTTCCTGAACTCAAATCCTTGACTTCTCATTGCAGCCATCAGTAGCTCTAGTCCCACGTGTTTCAATTACTCCCTGGATCAAGTCCCAACTTTAAGACCATGAAAAACCATGAAATTAAAAGCTATAGTTCAGTTAATTATCATCACTTTTTTTTTTTTTTCTTCTGACTACATTAACTTCAGTCTTTTGGATAATCTTGCAGGAGAAATAACAAAGGAAAAACTATTACTTGACAGGAACTCCTCCTGATTGCAATAAATGAACTGAGATTCAGAGAATACACATGTATATATATATATATTAAAAAGGTTTTGCACTCTGAAATGTCTTCTTCTGAAACTTTAATTTTTGATGTTTTGGGTTTTGCTATAATAAGTTACAGTAAGTTCTTGGTATCAAGTTGCCACCCGTGTTAGATTAAAAAAATCCTTGCAGAGCTACCTGTTAGAGCCAGAGGATGAAGTGAGAACACACGTGACACAAGGCAAATCCCATGGAATATCCTCAGCTGACCACGGACACCCAAGTGTCTACGACTCCTCCATCCTGGGAATAAACTAACCTTTTCAAGAGGTGCCAGATGACAGCAGAGCAATTTTTTTGTGAAAATGAAGGCTGTCACTACACCAACATAGAAGAAAGTACTTCAGCCATGCCTTCCATTGACACCAGCGTCAGCACCGCAAGCTCAACCCCATGTATTTTGTGTGATTTTGGTGGGAAGGTAAACACAAGAGGAATACGCTGACCACCGTGGAATCTCTCCCCTGAGACTATGAAAGTTAAACAGGGGGGAAAAATTTGCATTTCAGTTAGCATTATGCAATTCTTTTGACAGATAAAAGATGACAAAGCCAGAAAGTCTCACCAGTAGTATTCAAATACATATAAAGAGACCTCTAAACATGCCACAATTCACCACAGGAGATAAAGATTCTTGTGCAGGAAAAGAACTGTGTCATTGGTGTAACTCAAACTTGTGAGATGAGCCACGCAACAAAAAGCAGCAAACAAACCAATGCTTAGAACATACTGAAATGGGTGTGGGAGAGGAGGCTGCCAGTTTAGGCCAAAGACCTACCTGTCTGGTAAAATTAGTGCAATAATGGGGTTAATCATTCAAACCATTGGAAAACAAATATTTTTTTGCAGCACCACTTATTCAGCAACATTTATCCACAATACAAGAGAACTGCTACCAAGTGTGACATTACAAGGAGACACATTTGACAGACACCAGATATATAGCAAAAAGGGGTTTTTTTAGTTGTACTTTAGTAGTAGTCAAGCACTACATAGCATCAACCTAGAAGGCTTGGTGTTCAGCATGTGATGCTCAATGCTGGCTTTCCTTTCCACAGGTAGGTGACTGAAGCATCACTCGGTACTTCAGCACAGATGACGATAAGGTTTATTTTTACTGTGAAGATTGCCCTAATGCACCTATGAGGGCAAATGAAGCACTGAATGTAAAAGTGGAAAGCCTTAATGAAAAAAAAAAAATTAAAGCTGTTTTTACACATATTCTCCATCCTCTCCCTTGAAAGAATGAACATTTTGCACATGTCCAGAAAGTGGCCTTGGACAAGGCGGCACTCAGATTAAAAGATTATGTTGAAACATCAGTAAGACTTGGTAAGCTAAAAGCTGGGTGGGGGATCACATCTCCACAACTATGTTATGATCTCAAGAGGTACAGAACTCACTCAGAATCTGTGCAACACACAAAGCAACATTTTTCCTTTCCATTTTATGAAGCTGATGAAATCGGAAAACAAAACAAAAAACCCTACAAAACCAAAAGCCTATCTGTAACAAAGGGGAAAGATCTACTGAAGTTAAGAATTTCAGGTCAACAAGGGTGGAAGACTTACAACAAATAATCTGGAAGGTATTAACTGGAAAAACCCTTTGCCAAACTAACATTAATTTCATATCACACAAAACAAGTGAACACAGATGACTGAACTGCTGCCAAAAAATAAGGCTGCATATTCCAAAGAATTGAAGAATTTGGTATGAGCAACGATGAACCAAGTAAAATGTCAGACCTCCTCAGTGACATAATGGAACCATTATCAGAGATTCCTAATCAACTACAGAGGTGCTAACAAGTAAGATAAGTCAGCCAGTGTAACATCATGGAAAACGGAGTTAAAAAATACAATCTGGCTCACAGAGAATGGAAATCAAAAAGCTGAACAAAAATAACTGTAAATAGCATTTACAGTGTTGAAAGATTGCTGTTATCTTCTCTTCCACTGTATGTATCAGTCTAATACCTTTGGTGTCCTTTTGAATCAAAAAATGGGGACACATGACAATTGAGGCCCTTCTGTGACACATCCCACTGGGAGCAGCAAAAATTCATCCACAGCAGTCTCCCATTAAAGAGTCCTACCAAGTGTAGGATGAAGTCAAGCTACCAGAGGGAGGGAGAAAAAAATAAAGGTACTTCATGCAAATTAGGTTTTATGTCATTCAATGTATTAAAATTAAAATGCTATTTTAGAATTCAATTAAAAATAAAAAAGACCACTGCTATTTTCAAACATTCTTGATAGTAGACTTTTAAACAGGGGGCTTTGATCTGACAGCAGGAGAGTTGCCAAAAAACAGCGGCAAAGGGAAAGTGTGCCAAGGGTCCGACAAGGAAGTCTTTCATCAGACTGCTTCAGAAAATAACATAATAACCTCCCGTTTTACCTGCCCCACACCCTCCCTCCCTCCTTGCTTGCTATTCAAAGTTGCTCTAATCTGACGCTTTAATCCTGAAATGAAATTTTGCCTTTCTGTTAGGGGAAACATTAAACAGTACAACTTGGACTTCTGGCACTTTGAGGTCCAAGCACAGGATGAACACATGTCGGGTCAGCCCCCTCTGGGTACCTGATAGCAGGGAACAGTCTCTTCTCCCAGCTCCTGACTAACACCCAGGGCGGGCTTCGGTTTTCAGTCTTACAGTTTAAATTTATGCCTTCACATCGAGTAACAAACGTAATGCTGAAGTCAACTCCAAACATTACTTCAAGCCTGCAATGCTGAGTAGACACGAGTGACTATGACAGTTCAAACTGGGAAGACTGTAAAATACAGCTAAGGATATGAGCCTGATGCTGTACAAGGACATTCAACTTCTCTTGTTGGGATAACTTTAATACAAGGTCATGAATGACAGCAACACAACATTTTTGAAAGAGTTGCTTAATCAAGTAAACTCTCAAGTCCTGTAGAAAGTAATTCAGGTCCACTACACTTTCAGTAATACAAAGTTTACCCAAGAGTGTTCAAAGATTAAAAATATTTTATTTACACTTTTCTTTATACACATTTTATACATTTTTTCAGTTTAAAACCCAAACACAGCGCATATTCAAGTCTGAGCATACTGTATCCATAGCTAGAGAAAATTACTTTCTGCCAAAAAAAAGATAAGAAAAAGCTTTAAAACAGTTAAGAAGAGGCAATTCTTAAATTATTCAGAGAAGTTTATAGCAGCCCTGGGGTAATCATTAGACAGTTAATCCAAATGTACACATGAGGTCATATATATATAATTTCAATTTTCTAGAGGAAAAGTATTTCCAATTGCTAGACACAAACACAGCACAGTTTGAAAATAACTTTTCCTGTTAACTTATCAAATATTTATCAAATACATTCTTTTCAATACAAACAATCTGATATTGTACACCAGAATCAAGTGGGACAGTATAGTGGAATTGCAATCTCCAGCATATAATAATTTATTTTAAAAAGATCTACAAAAATAACAATATATAGGGAAAAATATTTAAAATAAAAACATAGCTCACTCTTCCCTTCACCTGTTCCCAGAAGTGATGTAAAAGTTAGGTGGGGCCCACTGAGGTAATAAAAGCCCACTACGTATAAGCTAACTTGACAGTCCTACATAACACTGTATTTTCTAGACATACAGTAAGGTTTTCTACCAGAGCCATAAATAAAAACTACCATTTGCAAGTAGAAGTGGTTTTCCCCTAGCTACCAACTTAATATTAATCCAAAGGTATTTGAAACTGATCTTTCAAAGTTATTTTTAAAATACTATATAAACATTAATTGAAATTTGGTAAGTGAAAAAAAAAACCAAAAAAAAACCAAACAACAAGCTAGAGGGAAATCCAGGAAAGCTGTGCTCAAAGCAAGTCAGTTTTTCTGCCCCCTGCCACATACAACCATGTTTTATGAAGTCTAGTCACATGAATGGGAATTTTAAAGTTACCAACTTTTAAAAATATAATACAGATGCAAAAGTAGTCATTAGTATTTATTTTAAGCAGCTTCAGATTGTTTTACAAACATTAAAATCTCAAAATGTTAGCCACAGGATACCGGCAAGCTTTGTTTAAATACATTACACATACTTTCCAGTTACGTTCTCCCCACTCTCCTTCAGCGAGCCCTGCCACACGTGATGAGCCACACTTACTCAAGCAACTTCTCCAGCTTTATTCTTATTAATAGAAGGAGAGCAGGACGGGTGTTTTCTTTGATGCCCCCAACCCAGTAAACACTGAAGCAGAGGTTTAATAAAAGAAAACATAAAAGCACAAATGTTAAGTACTTTACAGATTTCTGATTTGTTTATATTGGACTGTTCACATATTTGAAGTACACATTTGAAGCGTAAAAAGCATCAGGGGCCCAATTCACTTTTTTTTTGTTATTGTAACGAAAAATATATTAAAAATGCAAAACACCTCTACAAATGCAAATATTTCTAAAAAGATTTTGTCATACAAATGTTGAAACAAGCTTCAAGCTTATTTTTAGAGCTGTTAGCACCTCCCCATAATGCTTACCCACCCTTTGCAAAAGAGTGGACATAGTGAGTTAAGCAACGTTTCTCTTTTTAAACCGATTTGAATTTGTACGTGCTGAATTTTCTACTTTGCTTCCTGAGTGTCGAGTGAAGCTTCATCCCTGATGGAAGCAGTTACTGTATTATCAGCATGAAAAAACGCAGCACTTGGGCTTGTAAGGCAGGAGGTCCTCAAGAAAGAAAATGGCTGCAAAATCTGAGAAACCAGAGAAATATTAAAGTCCCAAACCCTTAGAGCTAATTATAACAGGACTGCTATCATACTGCAGAAAGTAGGGCATCCGCACTTTGCAAAAGGAAGTAACATAAAAGCAGGTCGTCAGGTAGCTCATGTGCTGTCACTAGCCCCTCTTGCTAGCAGTGCTTTTGGAAATAGCAGAGCCTTTATAAAATCAAGTGCTGCCTTCCTCCACCTGAATCAATGGAGTAAAAAATTTCAAAAGGGGTGGTTTTTTTTGCCACCTAATGCTTCCCACTCCAAAACTACGACCAACACTTTGTGAAGAAAAATGAGCTATTTTTTCCTTACAGCAATACTCTGGAAAAAAATATCTGTCCCCTAGAAACAGATACAGCAGCATGCAGAATGGGAACTGGCAGCATCCAACCCTTTTACAGGAGCACTATGCTTTTTGTCCATTTGAAAAGAAAATTTCCTCCTGGACCTACTTGCTAAATCAAGACATGAAGTCAATATATTTTTGCTATAAACATGGAATAGTAAAAAAAAAAAAACCAAAACCCCAACTCCAACCAACCCATAAACATAGACTGTAACTCACTATGTCCACCTCTTTAAGAAAAGGCAAGTACACTTGCTGTTTCAAAGCAGGCCACGTTAAATTTTAAATACAAGGGTGGTATTAGATTTGCTGGTATTCCATTATGGTTGGGGTGGCAAAAGAATAACCACCACTACCCTCAATAAACAAAGATCATAACTTACTTTTACTTGACAAATGAGAGGCAATTAAATGTTGCTAAAACCCATCTTAATCTGATCATAATGTTCTACATTTGACAGTGATAGGCAATTCTTCTTAGCCAGCTTAGTTTTGCTTTTATTTAAACATGAAATTATCTGGAGCTAAATACTAAAAGCAAACAAAACCAAAAAGTTTCAACTGAAAAAAAAATAGAGAAAATAGCCCTCCAACATATAAAGTAATAAAAATAACTGCCTCCAAAGTTCTGCTGCAATTTAAGCTGATTTTATATTTTACGTCTGAAACACTAAAAACACAGTGGAAATATAAAAAACACGGTGGAAATTTAACTTAACAAAACATTCTCACACACCCACACACACTCTAAACCCAAGCAAATTCCAGTCATTCCTAATGCTCAAAGATTACAGCCAGCTTCTCAATGGAGACACAACTTCAGGGAAGCTGGAACCAAGAGTTCAAGTTAGAATTTCACAGAATAATTACTATTACAATCCTGAACAAGATCTTTCAGAAATGGGTACCTGAAGATAAAAAGGAACTTAAGAACAAAGCATATGGAAACCATCTGGTTCTTCAAGTTTCAAGCATCAATACTCACCAATTATTTTACTGGCAGTTGCTTAGCACACAGAACTTCACAAGATGCTTTAAATGCAGACTCAAAACCATAACTTGAGATGCTCCCTGCCCTTACCAGTATTTTTAATAATGTCTTGGCCCTGTCTCTCCACTATACCTGAATCGTGGAAGAACAGATGTCCAGAACCATGTCCATTCCACAGGGTCCCTCAACAAAAGTGAAGTACTCCATACTACACACAACATGCCCACAAAAGCCTACTCAATCACGATTAGCTTTTGCTATTCCATAAACTTACTGAGAAATGAGCTGGTGACAAAAATAAAAATAATAAAAAAAAACATTAAAACCCCTCCTTGTTTTTCTTCTTGTGCCCCAATATTCCATGAGCTGTGTTCATGAGAACCTCTTTACTTGCACACAGTCAGCACCTACAGTCAGTTTCTCTCTGCACCTGTGCAGGGTCACGTACATGCAAGTCTCACAGTGAAACTGAGGTAAGCCACAAGGGCTTTAGGCTATTAAGAAAGTAAATTCAATTTCTAATGCAGTAAACTGAATTTTTATTTTAAAATTCTTCAATTTAAACACAAGCTTGTCTGCATCAGAAGGCTGAATATCAATATTTGGTCCAGTCACTACTGGTGTAAGGAACTTATCACTACAGCTATGGTGGCATACGTTCTCTCTTTCTATTATAACATATGGAAAGAAAATATCAATAAAACATTTCTAATTAAAAATTATTAAAAAAAAAATCTGCCAACTTGCCATATAGGTCCAAATCCTCACATCTTAACCCAGAACGTAATTGCTAGAAAAATATCAAATACAAGCATGAGGAGTTTTACATGTTTAACTTCTATCAATTATTTCAAATCTAGTTTAGGCAAGTAGATGTTGTTTTTAACATAAGAAATTTAGGGTGATTTTGGTCCCTTTGTAAGTGCATTCTTTTGAACTCCCTGAGTACTGTACATTCCATTTCTACAGTGATTTCTGACTGGAAGATGCTGAATAAAGTGGTTTTGCGTTGCTGCATATGAAGTAAAGTCTATTGCTTAAAGTGAAACACAGCAGCATAAGATTTTACAAAATATGCAGGTGCATGTTTCAGCATTTTGCCCCTACACATCTGCACTAAGTGCGAGCCATCAACTTCTCCAAATCTCTCCTTTGGATTTCATAAGTGGCTAATTTCACATCATTAACGATAACTAGAATGTAATTGTTGTTACTATTTATGTCTTGGCAGAAAATTCCTACCAACCTACTGTCAGTAATACCTGTGAGTTAACACGGAGTTATTCAAAGCCCTGTTGGACCACACAGCTCAACTGCTGGCCGCTCCGAGGGCAGCAGCTATAGTTGTGTAGGTCTTTTTGTGAAAGAAACATAAATGGTACTAACCATCCAAACACCTAACTCCACATTTTCAAAACACAGTAGTTCATAGCAGTTGATAAAATAATAACAATAATAAAAAGATTATACTACTTCAATAAGAGCACAAACTAAGAGCTCATACTGAAGCGTGAGTACAAACGAAGTACTGAGAATCAACTCCAGTATATCCAGTTCCAAAAATAACTGTGGGCCGAAGCAGCGCTAAGCATTTGCTTATTACCATTTTCATTAAAAAAGAAAACTAGGCAGCACATTCAAATGTAAAAGACACGCAGGTAAGATGTGTTTACTTTTTAAAAAATAATTTATAAGATAACAGATATCAACAGTTCATTATGTAACATCAATATAAAGAGTTTAAAGTTACTGACTCAATCAGTATATACCAAAGATACTTCGATACCAAACGAGGCTTCCAGTTACTTATGAACCTTGAATTATTTAGCTCATTAAAGGATATACCTTAAATTCAACAGATATGGCTGAATTTGTGCACTAGTTAAAATATTTTAACTGCACATAAAAAGATGTAAAGATGTATTTTATATAGTTTTGTACAGCGTATGCACGTGTGTATGTATTTTTTACTCACCTATGAACACAATGCAGACAACAGAAGGCAGCATAGCAAGAGTGTTTTGAATATAAAAATGTTTTGTTTTCAATTTAGTAGAAAAGGTGTATTTGTATTTTGGCAGACTTACTGGTACTACTATACGAAACCAGGAAAAAGGTCATGCAAAGGGGTAAAGATTATTCTTCAACATATCTAACATAAAACAAAAACACCTAGTAGATTTGAGAATACTTTGCAATTAATGGGAAAAGCATCCAAAAGACAACATAATGGTTTAGTTTGGTTATTTTATACCTGGTTGTACCCTAGTATAGATGTGGTTTATTTTAAAAATGAAAATAAAGTTGTTCTTCTCTTCCTTCCACAAATATTTTGTTCAACTCAACTGATGTCAGAAGCATAGTGATATAATGGCCATTAACAAAAAGAAAAAAGCATTATGGACATAAAATGTACCAAAAAATAAGCACACTCAAAAATATATTTTTCTTTCCCCTACTTACAATTACGTTTTTTAAAAAAACAAAGCTTTTACAATATCAGACCAACTATTGGCTTTTCTAATAAATTTGGTGAGTACCCTCCCTGTACATCCTGTTTCTCTTAAGCATTTAGCAGTTGACTTTATACACAAGGTAAGTCTCTAAAGGAATTAAATCAGTTTGTATTTTTTTGACGAATCAAGTATAGCTTTTTGCATGTCATCGCCATGTTCATTCTGTTTTAGCTGCAACGTCTAACATGCTCCAAAACATACTCGGGGAAGTGCAAGCTGCAGACTTGTAAGCCATCCAGCTTGCACGGCATCCTCGGATACTCATCTTCTTTCCATTTGTTCTCCTCTGGATCAAAGGTGAGAATCGAATCACTGTAATGCCCATTGTAACAAAGGCCTCCAAGAACCATTATCTGCTTGTCCAGAACAGCCACACCGTGACCACTCCTACCGATTGGCATAGAAGCCAATATAGTCCACTGATCGGTATCGGGGTCATACACCTCTGTAGAAGGACACCCTTGGGATTCAAAGGAGGCCCTCAAGATCACACAGACGCCACCAAAGACATAAAGCTTACCATTGTAAGAAATCATTTTGTGAAAGCATCTTGCGTAATTCATTTTGCATTTGTTCTCCCAGCAGTTAGTGACCACTTGAGTTCTCCTTGTTCGCTGCTCTACTGTCCCTTCTTTACTGGGATCAAACACACACACTTGCTTAGAAGTTGACGATGATGTAATTCCACCAGTGATATACAACTTGTTACCAAGCACAGTCCCTTCATGGCCGTATTTATTGACTGGATAGGGATCCACAAATTCCCATTTATCTTCAGTGATATCGTACCGTTCGGTTGAGTAGAACGTTTCGTCCCTGGTTCTCCCAGCCACCGCATAAACATACCTCCCAATAACTCCAACAGCAAACTCAGACCGTGGAACAGACATGTCTGCCATTCGCAACCAAGTGTTCTGTCTTGGGTCGTATCTAAACACTTTGGACGAAGCATGAAACTCGCCATCTGGCCCCAGTTCTTCCCCACCTAACAGGAACACAAAGTTATTCACAATGGCAAGGCAGTCTGGTCGTAAAGGTACTTGAGGACCTTCTAGTTCCCACCAGACCCTTGGTTTGTGCAAAAGAAGAATTTTACTGTTTACCATACTGTGTCCTATCATTCCTCTAAATACTGCAGTCTGGGGTTTGGCAGAACGAATTTTGTTCGATTTCATTTCCATCAAAGGCTGCTGGTGAACGCTATGAAAGTAATTCATGGCTTGGTCAACCTCATGTCGCAGCTGCCGGGAGTATCGATAAAACTCTGATGTTTTTACCTATGAATACATTTAAAAGATATTAAAATTCCAACCAAGAGAAACAATCTAGAAAACCTAAAGAAATCCTAAATAACTATCTGTCATTAGAAGATTATTTTACTTGGTTTTATTCAGGCAATCTTGAGAACAATTGCATCTGTGCACAGTGGCTTATGCTAACGTATTATTATCCAAAATCCAGAAGGTAATTTAGTGATTAACAGCAGTGACTAACATTTTCAGCAGAATCCTTACATGCAGAATTTAAGCTGGAATTAGGCACAGCTGAAATCCCCAAGTCTATTAATTATTATTCCTTCTGCCCAGAAAAAAAACTCTGTTCATCTTCTGCTTAATCCATGAAGCCCCTGAATTAAAAATACACCATTTTCCTGGTTTGGAAAACATTCTACGCCACCATTCTGTATTTACTAAGGTCTACTAAGTCTAATTTCTGCTGAAATCTCACAATCAAGCCCAAGTAGGTATTCCCAAATGCTAGGCTCTGCTCACAGGGCTATTTAATTGGAGTGGGGTGGGAAGGTATTCAAATTCCTTCCTTCAGAACACGTAATTGCACAAACCACTCCTTCTGATGGTTACCTTATGGTTTCCCCTCTGTGAGTCTCCACATGTTAACACCCCCTTTAACACAAGAGGAAAACATCTCCACTTACAGTGCATTTATTTGGTAAATTGCAGAGGTAGGTTTGAACTTCCGCTTCCCAGCTGAGAGTTAGAACCTTTGAATTACTGCACAGTAGTGCTGCTCCTCAGTGCCATCTCAACTTGAAAAGAGCTATCCCTGTTTTACTGGAGTTGGTGGGGGAGACTGTAAGAATTTATCTTTCGAGGACCTCTCCTATTATCAAAGCCAATTTAAGTTCCTTGAGACTGGTTCTGAGACAATACAAAAACATACACCTGTCTTATAAATCTAACTCCACAGAGCCCTCAGGCTGCCTTGCGACTCTCTTCAAAGAGGCTTCCCTCTTCTTGTACAGTCTTGTCTAACACAGCATTCTGAATTACACCTCTAAAACAAATAAAAACCCTCTGGATATTGACAAATCCACAAATCCTCTATCAGATTTGATCCTAAGTACCAGTTTCTTTCACATAAAACCAGATGGCTTTCAAACACTCTGAATGCCTTTAGTATGTGCTAGCTCCAGAAGAGAAGGATTGCTCTGAAAAAATGTCAGACCACTGAAATTTCAAAACTACCACAAGATAACATCAGAAGCTACTCTTTTTCACTATCTGGTCCCCCTTGCTCCTATCCCCTGTCTCAAGGGAGAAAAAGGCTGTACCACCACTCACCTAAGGGGTAGTGGTGTGAGTTTTCATGTACGTGAACAGCAATTTGCAAACAAATGGTCTTTATACCTTGTGAATAAAGTAGTTGCTTGGTCTATAAACATGGAGTATTCAATTTCTGCTACATTTCTGTTAATCCTTTCTCTGCCTTGTATAGTAATTAAGGCATAGTGCTGTCAGGCATTTTTAAAAATCTTTTGAACTGTTGTTATTGGATGGTCACATGCAGCTTGGATACATTATTCTCAGGGCAATATACAACTTCATTCTACCTTTTTTACTAGGGGTAACAATGGAACAAAAAAGGTTTACTTAGGTATAGTGCTTATAAAACAACTACAGCAAGCCTAACTCTTCCAGGCAATAACAGATCTATTTTCTTACTGCAAATAAAGAATATATCACACAAACACAGGAGGCTCAGTCGATATGGCACTTGTAAGAATAAAACATATACCTTGCCTGACTGAAAAGACTGAACATAAATTCTAGAAAATACACTACGGTCAAGGTGGTGGGGTGAACAACAGCACATAAAAATGGTAAGACACAGAAAGTCTTAAAGGTTACAAAAAATTAAACAAAAGGCTAAAATAACAGAGCAACCTCGATGGGTTACTTTATCCTTAAGGGTAACTTTCAAATTCTAAACAACTGTTTAGTTAGTACAACTGTTTTATGCAACAATATCTCACATATTCCCAAACTGGAAATATCATTTTTGGAATTAAACAAAGGGATACATTATTTTTGTTCCACCTATATGCATTTCAAATTTTCTTGGATGACTATGGAAGACAACAGGATCAACATGCTCACAACGTGAAGCATGCCAGCAAAGCCTGGCACAGATGGAAAATGTTTTTTTTCCCCCCTCAACATTTACAATGCTTTCTTTAGATCTAGAAATTGAAATGCCAGCCAGAAATTGAAATTAAAATAAGCCTCATATATCCTCACCACTGTACTCCTTCACATAGCCTAAATCTCACCCCATGAGAGCACACAAAAGGAAACAAGGAATATCTCAGAATATCAAGACCAAGGAATCAATCTATTAGGAGCTTACTACTACTTACCTGGCAAAGGCACTAACACCAAAACAAAGCCTCAGTCTTTTACCTTAAACCAGAAAGACACCAAGAAGCAAATGCTACTGCCATTTATAAACTCCTTCAGGCTGAAGCTCGTGGGTAAGCTATTTACACTCACAAAGATTGTGAGTAGTACTCACAAGTACTAGTACTAGGAATTCTTACAGAAGTACTAGGAATTCTTACAATATCAGGAAGAAAAAAAAAATCGCAAAACAAAGTGACAGACTATCTAAATTCTGGTAAGAAAAGGTAGTTGGTGGCTTCCTAGACTTTGCTGTTGAAATAAAATATCAGCATTTCTAGCCTTCCACCTTTCACCAGGACAACCTCAACAATACAGCAGCAGTACCTCTCCTGATGCTCAAATGATGGTCTAATACAAATAATGGAATGTGCCTATAGGAGAACACAGACTGGTCATGCCTGCTTGATGCAAATGAAGACAAAGCAAACAGAGGGCAGTTTGTCCACTTCCACATACCTGTCTGTGTGAAATATTCCAGAATTATTTGAAAGTCTTTCTCAGCTCACAGTAAGGAAAACCCTCCAAACACCTACACTTCTCAGTAATTTTATAATAGTTTTAATTACTTGTGTGTATAATCAAGAAAGAGAAATATTAATCTGTATGTGTTTAGGTATTAAAACACAAGTATAAACTGTGCATATGCCTTAGTTTTAGTAGATTGAAGAATATGTCCCTCAGTGAGCCTTTTCTAGGAATTGCTGACATCCAAAACATGCTGAAGGAAATCCCTCAGCATCCAAAAGTAGTCTTTTGCCATTACCTCTAAGTAGCAACTAGTTAACCAACAAATATCCAGGCACTTACCAACAGACCAATTTTCCTGTTAAGTTCAAATGGAGAACCTCTAGAAGGAACAGGCACTTAATTACCAATATATTTATTAAAGACAATAATCACATGTTTCTGCAAAATGACACCAAGCTGTGTGGTGCAGCCGACATGCTGGAGGGAAGGGATGCCACCCAGAGGGACCTTGACAGGCTTCAGAGGTGGGCCCAGGCCAACCTCATGAAGTTCAGCCAGGCCAAGGGCAAGGCCCTGCACCTGGGTCGGGGCACTCTCAAGCACAAATACAGGCTGGGGGATGAGGAGATTGAGAGCAGCCCTGCAGAGGAGGACTTGGCAGTGTTGGTAGATGAAAACCTGGTCATGAGCCAGCAGATGTGCGCTCATGGCCCAGAAAGCCAACTGCATCCGGCTGCATCAAGAGGAGTGTGGCCACCGCTACTCTGCTCTCCTAAGAGCCCACCTGGAGTAATGCATCCACCTCCTGAGTGCTCAGTGTAAGAAAGGCATGGGCCTGCTCAAGCAGGTGCAGAGGGCCACAAAGATGATCATGAGGTTGGAGCAACTCCCCTGCAAGGACCAGATAGAGGTGGGGATGAGTTCAGAGTTGGGGTTGTTCCGTGTGGAGAAGAGAAGGTTCCGAGAAGACCTTATAGTGGCCTCTTAGTACTTAAAGGGGCCTATTGGAAAGAAGAGGAAGGACTCTTTGTCAGGGAGTAACTGTTTCAAACTGAAAGAAGGTAGATTTAGCTTACATGTAAGGAAGAAATTCTTTACTGTGAGGGTGGTGAGACAGTGGCACAGGTTGCCCAGAGAAGCCGTGGATGTGCCCTCCCTGGCAGTGTCCAAGGCCAGGCTGGATGGGGCTGTGAGAAGCCTGGTCCAGCAAGGTGTCTCTGCCCATGGCAGCGGGGTTGGGACTAGATGATATTTAAGGTCCCTTCCAACTCAAGACACTCTGTGATTCTATGAAAAAATGCAAACCAGATGGAAATGTACACTAACTGTGATGAACCTTGCAGTAAAACAAATGTGCATTCTTAAGAGCACATCAACTCTGAATTGATTTTAAAAAAAAGGCTTTACAGCATCTTGCTGAAGTGTCTCAAAGAAAGTCTGTTAGACTTCCTTACCTATGCCAGTCTTACTGGTAGAAAAAAACCCTAGAAATTTAATCCAAGCGATGAAGTTATGTTCATGTGATTTTTTCATCTTCTTTTAATACTGCTCTTCAGTTTTCTGGACAAAATCTTCTTACAGAGGGTCTGCTGGGACATAGTTCTAATGTAAGAACTATCTCATGAGAACCATGTCATTGCTCCATCTATGAGTTACAGTTGTTCATAATCCAGACTTTTATCTACACTGACAGGGAGCAGCAGAAACCAAATCAAATGTGTCATTCCATTAAAAAAAAAAAAATTAAAAAAAAAAATAATTAAAACCATCCACCTCTCTACTCACCCTCTCCATGGTCAATACCACAAACATCAAGCCTTCAAAATCACCACCATCCCTTCTGCCACAGCACACTGGAGCTTGAATGCATTTTCTCTTTTTCATTTTGAATCAGTGAAACAGTAAAAATTGCAGGCTTTCCAAATTAATGCAGCTATTAATCACTGCCCATTTTTCTGCTCTTCTGCAATACATGCTTTTCTAGCTGCAGCCGCTATGCAAGTTTCAGAATTTTCCATCTATATTCTATGAAAAAGTAAAGCCAAAGATGTAAGGCATTGGTTTCTGATTTTGAAAGTGATCCCCAAAAAGACGAGCTGTATCCCATGTTATGCTCATCATGTTCCACCTCACCCTTAAAACAATTAAGCAAATTAATAAGATACAGGAAGAGCAATAAAATCCAAGGTACATGTTCTGTAACACAAGTTTGGCTTCAGTATACAGCTGCCTTGTTTGGGTTTTATTACAAAAACTTACAGTTATTGCTCTATTTGTATTTTTGTTACTTGAGCTTTTAGGAAAAAGCTTTCAAAACAATTAAGAAAGGCTACTTCTGAAGTATACAATTTTTACAAATTTGAGGTCTAGTATTTTACACGTAGTAACTAAATCTTAACATGTTATTATATGCTGTAGGTATTAGTTTTGTTCCTTCTGTAGAACTGTTAAAAAAAAAGCCACAGAAAAATCTAGATGGCTCATAATAGGACTGCCTCATCTCTAGTCACATAAGCAGAGAACTATTTCAAAGGTTATAAAATTGTGCTTACTTAAGTATTCTAAAGCTGCCAATCCTGAATGTGTAAGTGATGCAAGTCAAACTCAACTACTAGGAGTACAGAAGCTATGCTACACCTTTTCCATTAATAATGATGGCATCTGTATGATACTTTTAGAGAGCAAATTCTTCCTTTTACTTGTAAATAAATTGGTATTTTACTTGAGATTAAGCTGAATCAAAATTAAAGATCCATCAATTCTATCAACTAATATCCTTATTATTTTCAGATCTCCTTATCTTTGGCCATATTCTAAACACAACTGTAACCCTGTAAACAAACATTATCAAAATGTAAGCACTGTTATTCCAAATCAAAATTCAGTCAAATAGAAAAAGTCACATGTATGTCTCTAAAACAGTAGCAATCAAAATTACTTCGCAATCAAACATCACTATACACAGCATTGGACAACTTGCTGTACTTAACTTTCCCTTTTTCTAGTATGTCTCATTGCTTAGTTACACCCCGTGGCCAGTATGAAAACTGGTCACTACCAGTACAGGGAGCCGAAAGGCCATTCTTCAAGTGCTAGAAATCACTCACAGTTTTTCAGCTTAAACATAGAAACACATGATGATATAGGCTCTGTGAAGCAGAGTGAAGAGTGCCCTCAAACTGAGTATTTTGCTGTTCCTTTTTAGAAAGTGGCAAGAGGAATTGCCACAACCAAGCCAGTATCTAGCTCAGATCTAATCTCTCAAATCAGAGTGGGGCCAACAATCTACATGCCAGAACTGAGATGGTCAGCACATAATACACACTGCTGGCAAATCTATCCAAGTCAGCAATAACCTGTAGACATAAAGATATCAACTGCAGCACCTATTTAAGATAAGAGGGGCCTACTAACCTCATCCACTAGGCAATTCTTATTCTAAACTTCAGCATACAAAACTGCAGGAGATACATATGAATATAAGATGTGGAAATGCAGAGAAAAAAAAAGAAGATAAATTCAATCCATATATCAAAGGTAAACTTACAACAGCAACTTCTCAAAGTTACACGCTTAAAGATAGAGTGCTATTCATCTTACCTTTAACACAGAAGTTGATTCACCTAGTGAATAGTAAGTTTATGATTTAAACTGGGAATTTATAAATCAGCCTGGGCTAGTATAACTCTACACAATGGACATCTTTCAATCTTAAAGATAGAGATTTTGAAACAACATTTCAACCTCAGTAGTACATAGAAACTAAATGGAGCTTAAATAGTATATAAAGGGAAATCATGACATGGTTGCCTCCAATAACACAGAGATGAACTCAGCTCTCTAGGAGAAATGCCCTCTGACTTATCTCCAACTTTCCTAAAGGCCTACAGAGCCATGGATATGTTTCAAATAAAGGAAAGCATAACAAGGATAGCGCAACTTGTGCTTCTCCCTGTATACTTTGCCTTTATTTTTTAACTAATGCCCAAATCCCTTATTTATTTTTCCATTTCCCACATACATCTACAGGTATTTTTAAGGGGTGGGGAACAAAAGGAGTATCTATTCCTACTTCAGAAGCAGTTTTCCCAGGACAGTTTAGAGTAAGCAAACAGGCTGCAATTTCACTTGTGCACTCCAACTGCACATCATGTGTAAGTCAAGTCACTCATTTAATCCTTAAAAGGACAAGCCATCCCACTCAGATTGTAAATTTCTTCCCAAAAAATGACGTAAGAAATAGAGCAGCTGAGGAGACCAAAAGTATCCTTACTGTGACTTGCAAAATGAAGTTATATAAGTACTTTATATACTACGATGCCAAGCATCTTAGAAATGCGTATTAGAAGGATTATGTAAGAGTACGTATGACAAGCCAGCCAGCATATAGCCAATACAGAGCTTGCTGAACTGGAAGAGTCAACCTAAGATTGTATTTTGTGCATTCATGCAGGCATTTACTATGTGCTGGCTTCAGGAAAAAGGCGAATGTTTTTTGTGTATCTCCAAAAACAACAACAAAACGCTGTTTTACCAATGTTTACCCCTTCTACACACAGAAGAGAGTTCTCCTCTCCAGAACAGGTAACAGACATGCTCTATATTTAAAAGAAAAATAATAATAATAAAAAAAAATAAGTGTGGTCTATATTTTGATGTTAGCTCCAACTGCAGTTGTCCTGTGTCACTTGCCACAGTGGATTACTCAATGCTCTCTAGCCAGAGCAAAACACAAATTCCTAGCTGTAGCAAAGGATGACATAGTTAGTGGCGCATCCCCCTGCGGAGCTGTCCCTCCAGAATCTGCACTGGCTTCTCTGTGTTCCCACTTACCATTAGTGGAAAGGGTATTCAGGAATAAAGCTTTTACATGTGGGTTTAAAAACAGGGATGCTAAAAATGAGTTATCTCCTACAGTTGTACCTATCTGGTCATTTGGGAGCTCTTAAGACAAAACCTGAGAAGTGGTATATACAGGATTTATACCACTGATGTCAAAAACAGCTCCAGAAGTTATACCTAACTATAATGCCGAATACCAACACATACTTTTCACTTTTGCTTACAGAAATTTACCTGAAGACAGCTTGATGCCTGAGCTTGTATCCCAAAAACTCGAAGAGCTGAACCAGATACTTTCAGATGAGCCTCCCCCATCAGATTTACATTAGTAACGCTCTGTGAATCTGTTAATCACATTAATTTTCCTACTGAAGACTTTAGATAATGTAAGAATAAGGTAAAAGTGTTACTAAACCCAAGAGACTACACAGTATCTTGCAGGGTTCAGCACATAGTAGTAGTTGGAAATATTTTAACCCATTATAAACATGACTTTACTGCTCTAAAACATGTTTAGGTATTTATTTTGTTTATGTCTATAGGCTAAAATAAGACCATAAACACACATTCTGTATGATTACTTCCTCTACTCAATTCCCACACACACAAAAAATCCAAAACACACACCCACTAGTCTCTGAAGTAATTAATAGCTTTTATAAGTTTTCCATACAAGTAAGTGTAAGCAATACTTCCTTAAATGATCCAGTAGCTCTTAAAACCACTCAGAACAATATAACCTTATCTGCATATTCACTAGATACCAAAGTAAAAATATATGGGAAACTAATTTGTAAGAAGCCCAACAAAACCACAGGCTCTTAAATCCTATTAATTCACTGAGAAGTGAAAAATACACAAGTTAAAGTTGTATCTTATCACACAAGGTTAACATTGTTAAAACAAAAAAGCACAGTTCAAGTAACTTCTAATCTGAATACCCTTACTGTTACTAGCCCACAAGAGCCGCTTACAAAGTTTTGTAATTCTCTACCGTTGGCAAATACTCAGAGATTCTCAGGAACTAGAAAAAAAAAAATTTGTCGATTCTTCAACAAAACAGCAGAAAAATCAAGTTCTCTTTTAACCTCTTAATACATAAAATGATCAGGTGAATTTTAGATCACCTGTTACAAAGACTCTTCTGTTAACCATTACAATTCACACTGTCAATTTTTGATTGTATTATATGCCTTGTGCAAAACCAAATACATGTGTAACTTTGCAGAATGAGGGCTTGCTTCCACCTTCTGTGTAACAGCACAAGCACTGAAGATACAATGACAACAAAAACACCCCGCAGAGTTAATAGCAGATGCTAGTTTTCATTTGTAAATAATAAAAAACCAAAACTGTACTTAAAACATGTAAAATCTACAGTCACCATGTTTTGGTTATATTGATAACAATTAGCATTACATATGCCCTACGTACTGTATGTAGCTCCAAAATCTCTGGAAAACAACAAGAAACTTGTGGAAAAAGCAAGAATGATTGAAATAAAGCTTGATACTAGTGACCTTATTTAAAAGTGTCCTTTCCACATGGAGTCACTTTAAAACATGTACTGTAAACCTACCTGTTCTCCAGCCACTGCACATACTACTGTCTAATAATTAGATGACAATACTCTTAGATGTTTGTCTTCTGCTGGTTTACTAGAAAAATAAACGCTATCCTTCTGTTCCTCCTAACAGGTTTGGGAATCTTACCTATTTAATGGCATGCTGCCCTAGCTAAATGATGAATCCTGTCTACTGCTTTTCAAATGCACCAACCTTCTCAAAAACACTGGATGGTGTCATCAAACAAAACCTGATGTTCTGAATGATGGTGTCCGTATGCCTCCAGCGTCTTCTATCATGTCGCAGCCAGGCCTGAACAGCTTCATACAGCTCTATCTCTGGAAACCTGCTCAGATGATCATTGTCCAAGTAAGACATGAGCTTCTCAAAGCTCAGGTATGAAAGGAAGTCAGGTCTGGACATGAGTGGCACAAAATTCTCTAGCAGAAAGGAGTCCAATTTTTCCCTGACTCCTTCGATGTTTACACCGAAATCATCCAGAAGTCTCATAATTTCTGCACAGTTTTCTAAGCAGATTTTAGCTAAGAGAAAAGAGCAGCAAAACTTTACCACCTCTATAAGCTGGACATACATGGCAGCCTGAAGGATTTCATGAACAGTGTTCATACTCAGTTCAATAGTTCCATAGTACATGAATTGGAGGACATGACTGAAGCCTGTAGCTGTCAGACCTTTCAAATGGATTTTGTCCTGATCTCGTTCTCGCATATCAGCTGTAAACATAATCCTGAAGTAATCGCTCTGGGTGGCAAGCAGGGCTTTATGAGCCTGAAATTGGTGGTCTTCAATGACAAGTGTGACATCAAGAAGCAATCCCTCCTCATACAGTGCTCTGAATCCAGCAGAGACACTGGTGTCGTGGATGGAGGAGCTAAACCCTTCCACGTCCCCTGCCATGAATCACCTAGGGGGAAGAAAAAATAAATAAATAAAAATAAAAATAACTTTTTTATTTCTAATAACATATCACAAACCCTTCCTGACTAGGTAAATTCTGAGATTGCCTTTATTAAGACTTAAGTCTTCACCATCCTTTTTGTTTTCTGTTCAGCTGCGAAAACAAGAAACAACTTAAAACCACAAACTTTAAATATATCTCTCCCCAAAATAATCACACTTTAATGAAAGGGTAATAAACAGGAATAACTACGTGGTACAGCCAAAGTGATTCCTCATTCAAACTACTTAGTGGTCAGACAATGAATATGCAATGCTAAAAGAGTTGTCACAGTCTTCTTGCTTTCCCCCACCCCACAATCCTTCTAAAGAATTTATCACAGGGGAGCAGTAAAACAACCACTCTTGAATACCAAAGGTTTCAGGAAGAAAGACAAACTTCCTAAACTTCAAAATCAAGTTGCAGTAGATCTGTGTGAGGTATAACCTAAAAAAATTGTAGTCTCTTTAAGAATATATGCCAATTTACTCAAATGCAATTTCTAGGAAAACTTGTTTCTTACTGTACGGATTAATAAGGTGATGAGATTTATAAAGTGCAAAATACTAAGGCAACAAGAAGCACTGACAAGATTAGGTCACCATAAATAATATTCTGTACACTAGATTTACTGAAGCTTAATTGCTTATTAAACATCTGAACATTTGCAGGTGTAGTGTTAAGTGCAAGATATAGTCAGACTGTAATTAAGCCAAAAAGAAATTAAAGACTAGCAGGATTCTACCCTGTTAAAGAAGATAAGTAATTAATAAAAATGATTCAACTCATAAACCTAACAGAAAACTAAACCACCTTAAATTACACTGCAACATGACACTCGGTCATGTGTACATGAATTTACTGGTAACGTACATAAAAAGCTAAATAACATCAATAAATTTAAAAAATATATTTTTAAGGTTATAGAACTTCAGAGCAGTATAAGGCCCAGCAGTGACTCTAGGTTGGCTCAGGTTTCATGAATTCAGAGAGCAGCTACATTACTCCCACTTCCTCATAAACCACATCTCAACTACAGCCATTGTAACAGGAACATATTTTATTAGACTCCATCAGCAGATAATCATCTCCTCTCCTTAATTCATCAGCATGCATCCTGGAAAACAAAACTGGAGATACTCTTTTGCCTACACAAAAGTAAAATGGTGAGTGGGTGTTTGTAGCCACACCTCATGGAATTAACACTGCTCCCACACTGTCGAAGCCTGCTGACAGGTTCTGTGCACAATAGAGTCAATGCTGGGAGTGCTCATGACAATTAAGGCCTTATGACAAAATTCTAGTTCCTGAAAGTAAGAGCAGCAGCAAGCGAACAAAGCCGACACTCCTGTGGCTTTGCTGCCAACATCCCTGACAGCACAATCCACTCAATCTCACTGCACACAGAGAGAAAATGCAAACTGCTCTGAAAGTTCACACTGTGAGTTCCTTACATTCTTGAACACAGCACATGCCTACCAGAAAGAAAAACCATCATCAAATATTATTCTCAGTTGTTGCCAATTCTTACACAAAAACAGACAAGGAAAGAATCACTTTACTAACTCTTACCGCCCCAAAAAGAAGCAACAAACTGGAGGAAGCATAAAGCCTGACTTTATAGGATTTTGCTTCCTAATTGGATTTCTGATATCAAATAAAAAGGTGAACAGTAATATTAGCTTTTTCATCTTTCATTAGAGCACTTGTAACTCTATCCTGCCTGCCTCCAGTTCCTGATGTTTAATTATAGTTGAGCTCATTGCTGTTTAGGAGATTTAATGATCATTTGCCTTTAAACTCGTTTTCATTCAATATACAGCAACTTGAAACAACTCTCTCTCAACTTGGTTCAAAATTGGCGAAGTGGCTCAAAGGTTACAAAGATTCTCAGTCAGTACAACGGTGCAAGTTACATTTCTTTACCAGATCAACTAAGACACATGGTTCAGACAGCTGAAACTTGCAGATGTGCGACATGAACAGAATAGCACAATGATATATTCAGGAAAAGAAGTCAGAAATGAAACAACGTTCCCCAGGTGACTGAAGCAACTCGTATTAATCTGAAAATACTGGGATTTCCCATCCCACAGGCTCATGCAGGTGGCAACCTCACAGAAAGGTTTTATCCAAAACAGTATATACATTACTGCATACACAAACAACATAGAAGATCCACACCAGTAAGCTCTCATCACATACTAACATCTTTCCCCTTAAATTGAGAAAGATAGTAACATTGTAGTACTCTGCAAATAAAAGGAAAAAAATTAACTTCTATATAGGAGTGCTTTAAAAGGGCTCTTTCACCACCCTCGAAGAAGCAAAAAGGAAAAGTCGGCAAGCGAAAGGAAGCAGAGACAAACAGTAGAGAGTAAACACATCAAATCCAGAGCAGCACCTCCAGCAGGATCAAAACAAATAAATAATACACAAAACCTGAAAACCAGCATCAGGGAGCAACTGGCTCTATATGGCCCAGATGAGCATGGGGATGGACCAGATGATCTCCAGAGATGCCTTCCAACCTCAACCAGTCTGTGATTCTGTGATCGAGTTGCTCTTACACAGAAACTGCACTGCTTTTTTTTTTTTGTGACCATCCCTTTAATTCACATTAAATAAGACACACACCTGCACACAAAAAAAAAAAAAATAAAATAATCAGACATAAGCTACTACTCTTCAAATTTTAAATCCACCAAAAAATAACATGGTAGGAATCACCAAAATACATTAACCGCATCGCCACATTTAGGGAACGCCTCTTAGGGTTCCAGTTTTCACATCTCCCTAAAAATGGCTATTCTGTAAATACAGATTAAAACCAGAAGTCAGCTGCAAAACTTCACAATGGTAACAAAGCTGTCAGCAGTCTGAAATTATTATTTCAGAATGTTTTAAAAATGTGGGGGGTAAGTTACTTAATCCTTCTTTTCTGCTTATATTATTTTCAATCTCAAAATATTTTTCCTCCCAAACATCAGAGAGCATTTAATGGGTTATTTGAGCCAAAACCAGTAAGACCGCTCCATAACACATCTAAAGAAGCTTCAGTATCCTATGAGTGAAAAGCAAAAGACTACTTGTCCTCCTGCATGAAGATGAGTAAATACCCTTTCTTTGGCATAAAGCCATACACAGTATCAGCAGACATTTTTCTTCACAACACAAAAAAATGTATTGGCCAGTGCAAATACACAAGAGGGTTAAAATAGCACAGAAACTGGGAAACTAGATAGTTAAATGCCTATTACAATGAACTGGTAAAAATCTTCATTTTTGTTGCTAATATCCTCAGTCAAAAGCAAATAGCAATGTGGTAGTTCAAATATAAAAAAGCAATACAAAACACTCTCAAATGAAGTCATTTTTGCAAAGCACTGCTATGCCATTCCTCCCACACACACACACACACTTGCAATCTTAGATGTAATTCTACGCACTATTCGAATGCTGCAGCTTATTTCCCAGAGGACAGTAACATAACGATTTTTTCCCATATTTTCTATTAAAATGCAAAATGCAGAGCTACATTTTCTTCATGCATGCAAATCACAACAGCACACTGAATCCTAAGTGAGACATGTAGCCTAGTCTGTAAGAAAACTGGATCTAAAAAATCTGATATATAAACAATAAAGTGGGGGAAAAAAAAAAATCTAAGCTGACGTTCTGCATTGTTCTGCGCATACTAGAGCTGATCGACATAACGCAGCACAGGAAGCAAGATTCTCAGCTGAAAAGCCAAAAGAGAAATACGCTTAACCTTATTAGCTTTTCCTGACATTTTTTCCTATTTCAGCACATAATGCATTACAGAGTCTACTCCGCTGTGACTGTAAAAGCAGTTACTTGGAACACTGATTCCTCATCTTTATTCTGCAGCTGTGATAAAAGTCCGAAAACCCTGTTCCAGACTGCTTTTTCTTGCTAAACAAGGAGAACCTTCTTTCCTTAGGGTGTCTGAGGCTCTTAGTCACAGGCAGAAGAAACAGCGTCTAAATGTACAGGCTACTGAGAAGGAAGTTATGGAATATCCACTTTTGGCTCATGTCCTGCTTGATTTAAAAATCTATCATGAAAAAATGCCCTTGAAATAAGCATGTTTATGTAATATGCAAGCTTATATGCACTTTCTAGAGGTACAAATGTATTGTTCTAGGAAAATACCAAGAATACCAATTCTAGCACACCGGCTGAAAGGCACATTTTTGCTTTCCTTTACTGCTGTTCCTTAATAACTCGTTTGAGATGCTGAGACAACACTAACAAGTTCCTTTGTATACAAATTATGAAGCGCTTGCTCATTCTACCTACTTCATAGAAATTCTGAGAAAGTATCTACATGAACACAGCCAAATTTTTACAAACAGATTTTCACATAATAAAACACTGTATCTAAGGGTTATACAAACCAGGTTTTTCTTCTAGACAGAGAATCATACTTTGATTACACAAAGTACTAAAATAGAGCTTAAAATCCAATAATCTTTTCCGTCTACTCCATTCCTTCGATCCAAATGCTTGTGTTTAAATGTAAATTTTAAAGCCATTACGTATGCTTTATTTAGCAAGATGCATAGCATAAATCACTTTGGGCAGAACTCTTTGACCCTAATTTCGTTACAACACTTTTCTGCGCAAACAGGACGTTTCTCCATAGCTAAATATTATATGTATATATGAAAATACAATACATACAGGCATTTGCACATAAAAGCAAAACATTCACAACTGCAGATATTCATCACTAAAAAAAAAAGAGCCTCTGAATGCAGGGTACTGCAATGGGTGAAAATGCACCGAGTGTATAAACATATGTTTACAAAGTATAAATAATTTATCCCCCAAATTAAAGCTTGGTTTACATGGTTTGACACTAAAACCATTAAACCTTGGCCGAACCACTGTTTTTCATCATAATTCCCCAGTAACAGCAACAGAAGGAATGATGTAAAAGCAAGATAGATCAATAACCAGTGAACATGGAAACTTTCCATTGCTACAACTGCAAACATTGGAATCAAAGAAAACACATTAAGTTTGTACATGTTTTATCTGAAATCCTTTATAATTAATATGCTAAGTTTTGGAAACAATTTATCTTAAAACACATCGTCAGGTTCACACTAAATACTTCACCCAATCCATGCTGAGAATTCCAAAAACATTGGATTACTTTAGAAGAAGCTCCACTGATTGCTGCTTGTCAGAGGAACCAGATTGCCAGAACTCTCGGAATTAAAATTTGAGTACTTCTCTCACAACTGTGCACACTGAGTCAAGAATTTCTTAGAGGCACGCCACCTGACCACGACAGCCCCTCTTACAACCTCTACCATACTGCTAATTGCCAGTGATCTGCATCAGTTTGTAACAACACACATCAGTTGTCTCTCAGGTCGTTCTAATTATGCTAGAAGCATTATCAGATCTAGTCATAACCAAACACACTAAAAGGCAGTACGGATTGTGTCTCAGCTCAGTATGGCTACACATCACTCTCTAAGTATGCTAGAACCCTGCTGAGTGGTCTTTTGCCATCTTCACAGAGCACAGCTCTATGGGAGAGTGGTTTGTTCCGTTTTCTTCTGAGAAACCTCTAACTGAAGGAGGCATGTTGGTGCTTTCGTACGTATGTGCTCCTAACGGATAAGTTTCTCAGATCATATCACTCTCTATTCCTAAAAACATACACTATAACCCAATTTAGTCTTTCTGCACAGAAGGAGCCAAATGTTACGAGCGCGTACACCCAAAATCAGAACGTTTTGGTTTAAAATACTCCTGAAGAGTACAGTTTTCAAGTTTCAATTTAGATTAATACTAATTGACTATGTCAGAAACTTGAAATTTTACAACAGTAGCCACCAGGGAATAAAATATGGTCCCAGCTTAGCCCTTAAATCAAGCTTTATGACCATCAAAAGGATTCAGATGAAAGTACATGCTTGACAAGCATTTCAAGACTGCCAGACATATACATCAGCAGTAGTTACCTAACCAGTTTAACTTCACCTAATCGAATCTAGACTCAGCTTCTACGTCACGAATTAACACCAATGAGATATACATTAGTTTCTCACTGTATTAATCCTTTACACTGATGATGTGATTGCACTTCACAGACATTAAGCTAGTTTAAGACACGTCTAAAAGATCATTGCACCACTAGACCTGTACAGAAAAACATGCTCCTGAATGTAGAACAAGATCAGCCCAATGCGCCTTCAACTACATTGACTAATACCAGAACAGTCTAAAATATTTTAGTTTATTGGTAAGAATGAGAATCATCTGTAACTAGAAAAACTTGTATTGGTTACACCTAAGAGTTAAATGATGGCAGTGTTGAAAATTACAGATTTGCCACAGCTCTCAAAGTGGACAGGTCTGCTCTATAGCAAGGGCCAACATTCCATATATATATATATATACACATATATGTATATACTTATGGCTTCTGTAACAATTTTTCCAAGTATCATACAAAAATTATTTAAAAAGTGCGATTTTCTCATTGTTATGATATTTATGAAGAAAATCATGGTGTATTTTATACAGAAATGTAGCAAAAAACTAACCCTGCTTTTTTTTACTCATAAATTTTTAGCTTAATAAAAAGGTAAGAAGCTACATGTACTATCTAAATTGTATTAGTAGAAATAATTTTATCCTAATTTAAAGTAATTAACTATCCCTTACAATTGTCTTTTCACTATTACCTGTGTATTTATTGCTAACAGTTAATATTTTTAGCATTTTCTGAGAAAATTAGATCAATAAGATCAATGAGATTGCGCCTTCTGTTCAAGGCACACAGCTTTCGACTTCAATGACAAATGTCAACCTCATTTGTCAGAAAGATACAAACCTCAAACATGGACAATTTCTGAAAATTTTCCCTCAAGTGCCAGCTAGATAAATGAAAACGATCTGCGTCTCCAGTGCGAGCTCAACAGTTACCTGTTCTGCTTGACTTGCTGAAAGGCAAATAAACACACATGTAGATCCAAACCAGCCACGGGGTATAATTAAGGAAAGTGAAAGGAGATGAGTGACAGTGGGAGAGTCTTCAGGACATGTGGCAGAAATTAAGCACGGCGGCTAGGTGTTGGGAGAGAAAAGACAGAAAGGATGTTGGCACATGGTGGTATGCTGAGGGGATTCGGTGTGAACTGGGGCAACGGTGGTGAAAGACCTGGGTTATTATCTCAGGGATGAGCGCATGCAACAAAGAAGTCAACAGGAAGCCAGACTTGAGTAGTTCTGCCCTTTCATCCAGTAACAGCTTTACGGTTCCCCTATTCTTCTTCTAAAAGAGGGGAAAGAAAAAAAAAAAAAAACAACAAACCAAGAAGTTTAAATTTTAAGCTCTATTTAAATATTTAGCAAATAGGTCAAAGCTCAGGTACCAACCCCGGGCAGCAGTCTGCTCGCTCAGCTCACAGATACTTTTTTCTCCCCCCGCATCGCTGATCGCGACCATTTTCGGGGTAGGAACTCAGATGACCTACTTCAAGCTTGT
>NW_009703664.1:0-6387 GCF_000703405.1 Apaloderma vittatum | reverse complement strand
CACTGCTTACTGCCCGCTCCTGGAGCACGGAACCCCGAGCAGAGCCTGTTCCAGCTCCTTGGGAGACCCACCAAAACTTTCTGTCCTCCTGTGAAGATCTGTAGGGTCCTCGACTTCCCCAGCTGCATCCGATTAGACTGCATACAAAATTGAGTTTCAATCAAAGTTCATAAGCTATCATTGCTCATTAAGTTAACAACAAATACAGCAAAATATGGAATCAGCTGTGGTATTTACAATATCTAATTGAGTTTGTGGCTTGAAACTAAGGGCATGCCCACTTTTGTTCTCAGTGAGCAAATATTTTTTTCTAATTATCTGCATAACTTGTTCAAGGAATGATAGAAACGGTGCAAGTGGTCGCACAGAGTGTGGTGGAAGGAACTGCCGTGCAGCTGGGATGGCGTAAATAACACCAATGTAGTGCAGAGGGTTACAGAATAAATACAAATATAGCTCTCACTGAGAAATAACCTTTATTGCTAGCTGCAATTAAAGGCCAAATAGAGACATCTCCTAATAAACACAGCTTGTGAGGGGAAAAAAGCCCTTAGGCAGGGTGAGGAAAGTTTTCCGTGGTCTGGTGTTTGTGTCCACATTCTTTCCACATACAGTCTACTGAAACCGTGAGTATTGCTAATTAAACAAAGCCAATTTGAGAATACTGAAAGTAGTACTGTGTGCTGGAAACCAGTCCAAACCTCTAAGCTAAGGCACTTTACCTGTGCCTTCAGAGTTGTAACCGAAGCGGGGAGGTCACTGTCGCTTGGTTTATTTTATCTTAGTTTGGTTTGGGGTGGGTAGGTTGGTTTGGGTTTGCTTTTGCTGTTATGATTCAGATTTTTACTAAACTTGCATACCTACCAAACTTGTATGCTCAGCTTTCTGGGAAAGGCAAGGTCAAAGAATCACTTATATTTGGGGCAGGAAACATTGATGTTTTCCGCTCGTGATGGAGGTTCGTCTTGTCGTCCTGGGCCAGCCTGAGAAGGTTGTGCCTGGCTTGGGGATCTTGGGTGCTGTGTGCTGTAGGAGAGATGAAGAAATAGAGGCCACCCCCGCAAAGTCATGTTGGGAGTGCAAGATTAACTAGGAGAAACAGACTTTTGCGAGCAGCGATTTTAGTAACGAGGTAGGGAGTGAGAATGTAGAGCCTGCAGTGAGAGATGGTGGTGCCATGTGCATTGAAACATGAAAATGATAGTGCAGAACAACTCAGAATCAGAAAGCAGAAGCTGCATTTCCTGCCCACGTTACCCCCGTACAACTTTGGATGCTACAAATCACTGTCCTCCACTTAAATACAAGTCTTTGCTAACAAAGTCCTGTTTTCACAGTTCTGCACGCCAGGTAAGTGTCCCTGCAGCTAATGGGTGTGTGTGCAGGCCTGGGAGGTTGTGTGAGTATCTTCAAGTGCCTCTCTACATGTGACCTAGTGACCTATGGGGAATTTCAGCATCATAGCTCTGCAGATGGAAAGCTTTCGGTGTTCTGGGAGGGCTTTTTGCAGCTTGTGCATGCTGATAGCTTGCCTGCTACAGCCAGAAAACTGAATCTAGCATTGCTCGCTTGTTTTCCAGGTCGTGCACCACTGGTCCTCCTCTTGTCTGCAACGGTCTCTCTGCTGGGCGGGCTGATATTTGGATATGAGCTGGGGATTATCTCTGGTGCATTGCTGCAGTTGCAGAAAGACTTCTACCTCAGCTGCTTCAAACAAGAAGTTCTTGTAAGCGCCCTCCTTGTTGGAGCTCTCCTCGCCTCTCTGGTTGGGGGGATCCTCATTGACCGTCACGGACGAAGGAGAGCAATCTTGGTCAGCAACTTGGTCCTGCTGGTTGGCAGCCTTATTCTCACGCTGGCAAGGTCACTTATTGGGCTGGTCATTGGACGCATGACTGTGGGCTTTGCCATCTCTATCTCATCCATGGCCTGCTGCATCTATGTCTCAGAAATGGTGGCAGCTCATCAGCGAGGGCTGCTGGTGTCTCTCTACGAAGCAGGCATCACCATAGGCATCCTGCTGTCCTATGCGCTGAATTATGTCTTTGCGGATGTGGATGAGGGGTGGAGGTACATGTTTGGACTGGCTATTGCCCCGACAGCCATGCAGTTCCTCAGCATCCTCTTTCTCCCAGTGAACCCTGTTAAATTAAGCTCGTGGGACTCAGACTGCCAGAATGGCCTCATTCAACTGCAGGACACTGAAGACAGAGCAGCAGCAAAGCTGGAGCCCTATAAGGAGAAGCATTACACGTTTCTTGACCTTTTCAGGACCAGAGACAACATGAGAAGGCGGACTGTAGTGGGCCTGGGACTGGTGCTCTTCCAGCAGTTCACTGGGCAGCCCAACGTGCTGGGCTACGCCTCCAAAGTCTTCCACTCAGTGGGGTTCCAGAGCAACTCCTCAGCGATCCTAGCTTCTGTTGGGCTGGGGGCGATGAAGGTGGTGGCCACACTTGTCGCGATGGCCTTTGCAGACAAGGCTGGCAGGAGAGCGCTCCTCATGGCTGGCTGCGTGGTGATGGCCATCTCCGTCACCACCATCGGCCTCACCAGCCGCATTGCTCCGCTGGCCATGGCCAGGGACTGCAAAGCAGCTGCAGACCCCAATGCATCCCACAGCCTCACCCAGCACCCCCTGATGCCCGTATCCTCCCAGCCTGCTGTGTCACCCATCCCTCCAGCATTAGGTGCTGCCAAAAGTCAGGAAGGCACCGAGTTTGCTGCCACAAGGAGCCTTACAAAGGTTTTTGCCTCTCAAACCTTTCAAAGCAGAGAGGTTGTTCCCGTTTCTTCCCTCACTTGGAAAAGGGGCTTGGTAGGTCAGGCCAAAGAAGAGACAGTGGGAAGCACTGGCCCTCCTGTTGGTGGTGCTCCCTGGGCAGAACGTATGGTTTTAAATTGGATTACGCTGCTGAGCATGATGGCTTTCGTGAGCGCCTTCTCGATTGGATTTGGACCAAGTAAGTACAGTGTTTATATATCCTTGCACTAACCCACTACAAAAAAAAAAGAAGGGCTGCTTTTTACAGCCTCCTTGAAATGTTCAATATGTATCTACTTTACCAAGCACCTCGGTGTATGGGAACCTGAAATTTGTCCCCTTCAGCACCCTGAATAATTTTCTAGCCTTGCAGCTATAGGGCTGGTACAGCACTAGAATAGCTTTCTCTTCTGTACTGTCACTATTCTTGTAATGTTTTTCCCTGTCAAGCTCATTGCAAAATCAGAGCATCCCACAAACACTACCTAATCTTTCTAGCATCCTGGTGAGGAGGAAAGTAGAGGGCTGAGAAGAGAGGGACTAAGGGGCTTCTCCTGTGTGATGGAGAAAGTCAGTGGCAGAACTGGAAGTGGAACCTCCCCAGAAGTTACTCAATATCAGTTGGTCTTTTTCTGAAATCATGATTTATTCATCAGATGGGAATAGACATCAGTTCTTCCATGTGAGCTCTAGTCTTTTCTGACATTTATTGCCTTAAATGCTTTGATGGGAGAAAACAGCATCTAACTCAAGGGAAAACAGCACAGAAAAAAAAAGCACACAGCAAGCCTTATGGGTTTGACAGTGCCTCTGTAAGTTATTTCAAGCAAAATAAGGTAATCTCTCCCATTCCAGGGTTAAGATATATATTACTTTGGCTCTGATTTTAGCCCAAAGACAACATTATCTCCCCCTAATCCTACCCCTTTCTCATTTTTTTTTACAAAGAGCATGTCCTCACAGCAGGTATGCCAAATCTTTTCCATCTCCCCTGAATGGAATGACCAACTCCCCTGCTTTCTTCCTTGCTCTCTGGGCCTGTTCATTGGTATTTCATGCCTCCATGGAGTGCTAGGCACAGGAGTTTTGAACTGTTCTGCTATGACCTGACTCTAAGATCGATGGATGTTTAACACCACCAGCAGCCAGTGCTGGGTGAAGCCAGAGTTTAAAACCCCTGCTGAAATCTCCCTTCCCCATTTCACAGATATATTGCTTAACCCCTAACAACTGTTTTTCTGATCTCTCTAATCCATGCAGTGACCTGGCTGGTCCTCAGTGAGATCTACCCTGCTGGGATAAGAGGAAGAGCCTTTGCCTTCTGTAACAGCTTTAACTGGGCTGCTAATTTACTGATCAGCCTCTCCTTCCTTGACCTTATCGGTAAGTGGCTGTTCCCCCCTCCCTCCACCTACCACAGCTGGTCAAGGAAGGTGGCCACCACAAACCATGGAGAAGAAGTGGCAGTTTGAACCCTGGGGACCTGACACTGGAACAGGTGTGACCCTGCTGCCCCTGAGAGCAGAAAAAACAGGCACCAGCAACGCTGGTCTGAGCCTCTCTGCCACCCATTTCATAAAAACCATCCATTGTCCGCTGGGCTCTACTACAGTACTGCAGCATCAGGAAGCCACAGAGTTTGCAGCTCCCGTGCCAGGAGCTTTACAACATTTCTGTCTGGCAGAGGTCTCGGCTGAGGCATTCAGTGGTCACTGCTGGCCCTGGAGCTTGCCTGCCTTCTCCTTCCCTTGCTGGTGCTGCTGGCACAACCTTGCTGATTCCTGGCCCAGGCCTTGCGGATTAAGAGTTTTCCCTGCCCGTTTGAGGGCTTCTCAAAATAAGACAGCCCTGTCAAGCACCAATGACCACCTCTCAGTAAACAACCAGCTTCCTGTGTATCCCATGATGTGACCTACCTCCTACAGACTCTTCATGCATTTGAATCTCTCTGCAGATGCCATTGGCTTCTCTTGGATGTTTCTTCTCTATGGACTGATGGGAGTGGTGGCTGTTATATTCATTTACCTTTTTGTTCCGGAAACGAAAGGACAGTCCTTGGAGGAGATAGACCAGCAGTTCTCCGGGAAACGGTATGTGTGCTGGTGTACCGGCTGGGTACCGGCTTTGGGTGCTTCCCACCAGCATCTCTGAGGTCTATGGCACTGGGCACCTCAGGGCTGTTGCAAAGTCTGGTCAGTGCTGCTGAGAATATCACAGGTTTGTGGTGGGGCTGTGGCATCCCACATGAGAGCCACAGCATGGTTCTTCAGCAGGTCACTGCCCTGAGCCTTGCAGCTGTGCTGCTGGAGGCCACTAGCAACACTCAGAAGGAAGAGGGCTGAAAAGCAGGGCTTGTGGGTGAGGAGAGGAGAGCAGGACCAGAGACATGGCACAGGCAGGTCAGGACAGCGAGGTCCTTAGAGTAATCCCCAACTGATCCTTCTCCTCTGGGGCAGAGACATCTCCTGGTGTAACACAGGCCATGGGCTCTCACCTGCTAATTTCCATGCAAAGCCTGTAATGGGGAAGATCAAGTGGTGTTTGTGCAATTCTGGCTGTGAAGGAGGTGGAGGGCAAGCGTTTCTGGAGCAGAGGGAGGTTGTGCAGCCATGGGGAGGGAACACACACCCCACGGGGGTGGCCAGGACGGGTGACGGCTGTAAACCCCTGGCTGGCTTCTGGCTCCCCAGGAGCAGCAGCTGCTGTAGCTGACCTTGGCATTGCCTGGCAGGGTGTGGGGAGGAAACACGCTCAAGCGGAGACGTGGAAGAGGAGCAAGCTGCACACACGGTCACTACCAGAGAGTGGAGCATGACAGCAGCACATGAAACCAACGCCATGCCTGCAGCATTGCCCTGGGGAAAAGAGCAAGCTGTGCCATCCGGACAGTTCTATTCCATTGCCTTTAACTGGTGACCTCTGCAACTCAGAAATGGTTCTCACCACAGTGCCTTACATCTCGGGATGTGCAGATAGATGTCCTTTGGGTCCTTGGAGAATCATTGGTCCTGGGCAGGGAACATATCCTTCCTGTGACATTTTTTATTTTTCATGGTGTCTCCTGTCCTTTAAGAGATTTATGGTTTCGTATGCAGGAATTAAAGCACAACTTTTGCTGACAATGCTCTCTATCTGTGCAGTTAATTTGTGAGCAAGGTGCATTATTTTCCAGTTCTTCAAAATACTTGATGCTTTATAGAGGACACGGTATTGCAGGAGGAATGTGTCAAACAGCAGCGTACATTAATATTCTTAATGTCTATAGCATCTATGTAGGAGCCTGGAGTCTGAGACAGGAGCTAATACAGATAAACGCTAATTTAGTGGAGGCAGAATGAGTGCTGGTCCACCCGCTATTTCCCAAAGGGTCGAGGTCCAGCAGCTCACCCACTCGATTGCTCAAGTGTAGAAGTACACCTCACGTGTTTGCTTTTGTACACAGAGCCCAGTCTGCATTCATGACCCGGGTTTGCATGTACAAAAATGCGTGCAACACTCTGGTACCCTTGACAAGTTTTCCACCTCTTACAATTGTACGTTCTTTGATTAATTCACCTGTCCTCCTGACACACAGACATTACAAAAAAACCCCATGCTTACTCCCAAAACCTTATTAGAGAGGA
>NW_009703663.1:0-402 GCF_000703405.1 Apaloderma vittatum | reverse complement strand
GCATGACAAGAGGCCGGACCAGGGATCTCCCAGGGGACAACAGAGTAATGCTCCTCCAAAAGAGACCACGAAAAGGGGTTTAGGGAACACTTTTTGTTCCCTCTCCTAGAGGTAAATACCCCCTGCTCGTTTGCAATCAGCGAAAAAAAAAGCAGTCTCCTTTTTACCTTCCTCTGGAGCCAGCAGCTTCCCCGCGGGTTTTACTCCTCCTCCCAAGGGGTCACATCTCCTGGGACCTTTCAGAGTTGTCTTCCCTGACCCAGAACTGGGTTTCCATATTCGCAGGATTTCAGCTTCCGTGTCTTCCATGTCCTGGAAAGAAAGAGGACAAGGATGGGAGCTGCTAATGCCCCAGTACCGCTTCTCCCTTGGGAGGCTGGTGCTGGAGGCCGCGGCTGCAGC
>NW_009703662.1:26182-26953 GCF_000703405.1 Apaloderma vittatum | reverse complement strand
AGAGAATATATATAAAATATAGAATAATATAGAAACAAGGAATAATATAGAATATAGAATAGATATATTAGAATATATATAGAATATAGAATAATATAGAAACAAGTAATACAAAAACAAGGCTGCCTTCCAGATATGGTGTCCAGGGAGAGTACGGCCACTTCCGCTCACCTTTGCCAATGGTGGGAGAGGGTTCAGGCAATAGCCTTGAGAACAAGAGAAAGAAATACCGAACTTGTACGTGTAGGCTGATCAGAAGATCCGATATCAGAAATACACAGAAAGCCAGAGATACTTGTAGCAATAAGTCACTTAGCTGGGTGTCTGTTCATTCAAACCAGAATTACTCTACTATGCCCACAATCCACTAGAGACAGAAGAGCTTAATCGAAACAAATCTGGTGAGAGAAGGATTTAGCCCAGAATCATGTGGCTGGCTAGCATTTCTGGGCTGCATCAAGAGGTGCATGGCCAGCAGGGCGAGGGAGGTGATTCTGCCCCTCTGCTCCACTCTCAGGAGATCCCACCCGGAGTCCTGCGTCCAGTTCTGGAGCCCACAGCACAGGAGAGATCTGGACGTGCTGAAGTGTGTCCTGAGAAGGGCCACGAGGACCCTCAGAGGGCTGGAGCAGCTCTCCTGTGCAGACAGACTGAGGGAGTTGGGGCTGTTCAGTCAGCAGAAAAGAAGGCTCCAAGGAGACCTTATTGTGCCTTCCAGTATCTCCAGGGGCTACAAGAAAGCTGGGGAGGGGCTGGGGAGGGTGTCGGGGC
>NW_009703662.1:14534-26029 GCF_000703405.1 Apaloderma vittatum | reverse complement strand
GGGGCACGCGGATCGAGTGGCTGATGTCCCTGCACATGGCAGGGGGTTGGAACTGGATGGTCTTTAAGGTCCCTTCCAACTCCGACAATTCTCTGATTCTGTGATTCTTGATGTTGATTTCTACAACACATGGGAATCTCAAGCCACATCAGCTGGCAGCTTTCTAGAACTGTAATGATTATGAGAGCACTGGTTGATACAAACACTGTTTTTTCCTCAAAATCCAGGGCGATTCTGAAGCACATCCAGACTTACAAAATTTTCCTTTAAGTAACAACGTCATTGCAAAGTAGTGACACGCCAAGAATTCCTCCCCATGCAGGATATAAGTGTGACACCAGTAACAAAACGCATCCCAGTGCTCCACAGCCTGGTCTGACTGGAGCAGAGCTGAAGTGTTTTTTGATGGGAGCTTTTAAGATATCCACTCCAAGCTGAAATCTTGAACTAGGACTTCAGTCCAGCTTTCTCCACACTCGGCTACTTTCATCCCACATCCAAAGTTCATACCTCATGGAATAATTCTATCCAGTGTGCTTCAAAGTCCAAGCATTTGGAATGTGCCACCTTCATTAATATTCAGAAGTAGTTTACACTTGGCTTATATTTTACTTTCCCATATTCAAATTCCCTGGTTTAACCATCATTTCCAGTTAACCCTTACCTATTTCTGGAGATATATATGTTCACTAACTGGAGAGAGAAAACTCTGGACTTAAGCACCAGAACTAGTCGGTAATGGGAAAAGGGTTTGTTTTATGAGCAAAACCCGCTAGATTGGAAAAAACCCACATCCTCTGTGGTACTGACTCATTGTGATGAAAAGCGGCAGTAGACAGTATTGTTCTTCTCAGGCTGTGCCCTGACAGGCTACTTCAATGCTACAATAGAAATTCTAGGAATTGGCAAGAAGCGGCGTCTTAGCAACAGATAAAAAGCCTCAGAGGTGGATTACAACCTTATATGTTGATTGAGTATGGGAAGAAGGAATTAATTTATTCATTGTTAGATGATAGAACATTTCATTCAAGCCCTGTTACCAAGAATATTCAGAAGTGTATTGCTACAATGCCTTAGTACTGAGCCCATCCGAGCTCACGTCACTCACCGTTTCAAAACAGGACGGTATTTACCTCAGATTATATCACATGCTCACAGGTCGTGTGTCCCACACGAGTTCTCCAGCCAGGAGGATACTTTAATCACCCAGCAGCCATCAGCACAATCAGCTCGTTGGCAAGATGCAGAAGATATGCTAAGTATGGCGTACGCCAAGGTTGGCTCCTCATTCAGGTCTGCTTCTACTAGTTGTGGGCTGAAACTCCTCTTCAGTGGAGGCCCTTCCTCCCTCGAAAAAATCCTCATGATGTAGTAAATACTGACCCATAATCAGGATGAGCTATCTGGAGCAGAGGAAAGAGCAATAGAAGAGCAAGTGAAGAAGAATTCAACATTGCCAAAGGAAAAAGTAATTCAATAGCACTGAACTAGCTTGGGAAAATGTCCCAGAGAAACGCCTCTTTTCTGGTAGTTAAAATTATGGGAAAAAGCAGCAGGAAGCATGCTGGAGAGAAGGAGAAATCCCTATGCCCTAGACAAGTTGAACAGCATTTCTATTTTCAGTCTAGGTTGCACTCTGTTTGTGCCCCTCACTCCTACTGACACAAACACACACACCTTAGTATCGAGACCCCATTACGCAGAAAACCTGCACGAAGTTGAGCTCCAGTAAATCACAAAATGAAATTACTCATATGGTAAATACCCATATTCATAGCTTCCTGAGTACGTTTAATATAGGTGGATATTTATACTTATATCTGACAGATCTGAACTTCTTAGCTTGCTTATACTTCCTTTGGAAAAAGCTTTAACAGCTTTTTATAGAACACAGTCAATGAAACTAATACGCAGTACTTTTAGCTAACGTATATCTAAAAGGACGCTGTTTTAATATTTTAAGAGCAGGGGAAATGCACATAGGTCCAGAGACTCGCAAAAAAAAATGTTTGAAGAGACTGATAATATGAAAAAGGGAAGATCTGAGTTTGGAATGTCTGCAGTGAACCCCAGAGCGAAAAGCTAGATAGGACTGAAAAAGAATATCATCCAGATATGGTCAAAATAGGGTGAGAATGAAATAAGAAAGAAGCTGCAGAAAAAATTAAAGCATACAGGTAAGGAAGAAGTGGCTTCCAGGAACATAGCCATCATAAAGCTATTATTCTTAGTTCACTTTGGCATTTTTCTAGATAGAATTTGGTCTGAGAAGGAATCTGATATTAATTTGAAAATACTCAGTAAGATGTCCTGCCCATAAGCCCTACCAGGACTCTCATTTTTCTGCATTTCTTTTAATATAAACATTTTCTTATAATTTTGGCAATGTTCTTTATTTGTTTCAGTATAAAGGCAGAATGTGTGCTGCAGAGTCCTGGAAGAAGGTTACTGCTGACATTTTCTTCCACTGAAGCCCAAACTTAAAGGGCACAGGCACTCAAACAGCCTTAAATTTTGGTATTACATAAGTGGATTTAAAAGATCCTGGAGGAGAAAATATTGTCAAATATCAGAGTGCAATTAAAGGGATTTCTGGAACACAGTGTTGGGTTGCTCTGAAGTATGTCAGGAGACAACGTGTGTACACCCAGCAGGACCGAAAAGTGCAGCAGCCTGCTGAGATTAATGCAGGGACATTTGCTGAACAAGCGCTGCCATTGAACGAGCAAGAGGCTGTCAAGATTCATGCAGGTAGCAAAACATTTTCTTCTCCTTTTAGATGTTTCTTTTTTTTCCAGAACCTGCCTTTAAAACTGGGTGTGGAGATGTGGCTCTGAGCTCGAAAAAGATTTTTGGCACAATTCGGATCATATGAATGCTAGAAAAAACATGTGACTCCAAATCCAGCTCCGAGGTTGCTGCCAGGGAGAGCAGAACACTGCCGAGCTCGTGTGCAAGAGCAAACTGGGACCGGTGCTCAGGCCCTGGGATGCTCTGCCCAGGGCAGGGGGGAGTCACCTGGAGTCCCTTGGGGCGTTCAAGGAGAGGCTGGATGTGGCACTTGGTGCCCTGGTCTGGCCCATGGTGGGGTGTTGGGGCATGGGCTGGGCTGGGTGATCTCAGGGGGATTTGCCAGCCTCAGCCATTCTGGGATTCTGTCGTTCCCACAGCAGCTGCAGACGGCGTGGCTCTTGGCTTCGTTGGAGGACCCGCTCCTCACCGCAGTCCCCTGCTCCGTCTGCGCTGGGCTGGCACACCTTGCTGCTGCCATTGACATCAGCACCTGTATCCATCAGCACACAGCAGCAGGTGTTTGTTTCAGGGACACGCAGCTTTGTGCGTAGACGAAGAGAATCCTACTGTGACGGTAGCAACAGATCTTCCAAAGCGCTAAGGGTATTGTTTTAGGCTAAAATTAATGACACTAGCAAACAATCCGCTGTTTACAAAGATTACCCTCTTTGGTTGATATTAAATGTGGAGGGCAGGCGTTAGCTCTCCCACAGTGAGATCAAATGCTTCGTCTGTCCTAGGATCTTAAGTCTTATCCTCAAGCCAAGCTTCTCCTTTGATCACAAGACTGTCAACCAGCAAAAGGCAAATCAGAGATTTGGTTGCTGGTGAAAAGAGAAAGGCTTCAGCACAAACTTGCCATTAGGCTGGGACAACCCTTTTTCTTCAGCCTACTGCTCTGAGCTCCGTCTGCTAATAGCTTTGCAGCTCATTCCTTTCCCATGACTTTAACCTAGGCCTAACACAGCAAAAAACTGAAATCCGCCTCGTACTTTGAGGGGGGAAATAGCAAGCAAACCTTTAAACCACTTCAGTTGTCTCAGAAGTAAGAGCAGGCTCAAAAAAAGTCTGTCTACATTAAAAATGCATTAAGCTCTTCCTGTGTGCTAAAACTTTGAATTTCAGCCTTAGGAGCCTTACAGGGTGACCACTCAGAAAGGCACCTGTGCAGAAACGTGGAGTTGAGGAACAAACTGTTCTACAAGGTCAGCCTCTACTAATGAATTTCCATGCTAATTTTTGGCCTTATCAGGCATGGTTTTATACTGCTGCAATTACTTAAGTCAAAATGGCTGTGCCAGCATACGCCCCAACGCCGAGTCCCCTCTCCACGCCATTAACTGGCCCAGCCTAAGGCACTGCCTGCTCGGTGCTTTTCTGATCACTCATGCTGCTGGACTCCCTTCAGGACATCCCTGTGAACAAGGACGTGGGCCCTGGGGTGGACACCAGTCTCTCTGCTAGAACAACGTAGAGACTAAAGGCAGTAACAGCATCCTACTGCTTACAAATACCTCCTCTTATGCGAGTATGCTTGTGCTTGAGACCAGCTCTTTCCTTTTAACTTTTGGTACCCATGTGTTTAAATTACAAAAAAGGGGCTTTATACATGCAGAATTAAAGATAAGCCAAGACCTTTGGGGAAAAAAACCGCACAAGATTATCTTCCCACATCCAGGAGGGCTGTCAATGGCCTTTCTATGTACTTCGTGTTCAGGCTCAGCCATTCTGGGAGAGTGTCTTGTTTTAACTGGCCAGCATCAACTGCACCCCCAAACATTCTTGATGCTTCTCACTCCCGTGACCCGCTTCTAACTGCAGCGGAGACTGTCGCTCCGGGAAGGTTTTCTTCCCTGCCTGCAGGGCTGTACATCTGCATCGGTGAGGAACTGGTCTTTCTCTGAAAGGCTTTAAGGTATCCATCCTATGCTGTTTGCACAACTGCTTCCAGCAGTGTCCCATGCCCTCGTTCAGGGTGATACAGAAAATCCCAGAAGCTAAAAAGCACTGGGTAGTCACCAGCTGTCCTAGTGGGATGGATCTTCCCGCGCAGGAGCACCTCTGTGGCAGATATGACCTAGAGGAAACACGTTGTTCCCAAGTTAGGTAGAGCTCTGCTGGCACGGACAAGACCTGCAGCCAGCAGAGCACATTCTGTGCAGGCAGCAGCAGTTCACTAGATGCTACAGCGCTCCTCAGAGATAAGGTCAAAGATACGGCGTGTGCTGCGTGCTAAAGGATTTAGTCAAATGTCACGCAGGGAATTGTTGATGTATCCTCTTCCAGGAATGCTTCCTGGGAAAAAACAGCTGGCGATTCAGAGCAGAACGCTCTGAGGGTGCCTCCGTGTGCCAGCTGCAGCCTTGCGAGTAGCACAGAGGAGGAGTTTGCTTGTTTTCATATTTAGAGTGTGTTCCCACACAATTAAAGAACTCTGTAGAGGAAAGGCATCTCTGAGTAGGAGCAGAGTAAATTCCTCAGGTGAGGCTAGCGGTTAGGCATTAAAGCTGAACTCGTAATGTAACTGTAGAAAGCACTCTAACAGACACAGACTGTCCTGCTGCCCGCTCCCAAATCATACACGGAAAACTCAGTCACTTTGCAACCTCAAATTTAGGCAGTCCTTGCTGGTTTCAGCCTACGTCCTCTTCTCTTATATGTAGTTTTACTGTTGGCAGCTGCCAGAAATCTGAGGATTTGGAAAACATCTGCATCAGCTTCTCCTTTCGCCTGAATGCACCAGTAGGAAGAACTGGCCTAGGCAGCTGAGCTAGAGCGATAAGCTGCTTCTCTGCACGACAATCACTTTTGTGGTCCTCGCTGTTCTGTGTTGGCTTTTTGCTGAGGTGATAGGAAGGAAGGGAAAGGAGAGAAGATGTAATCAAAGGGGTTTGCATTGACAAGCTGTTCTTTCTCATGTTTTTTTTTCTTTTTTTTTTTTTCACTATCACAGCACAAGATTTTTCCCGCAGCACACTTTGAAGGTTGTAAATCTTTGGGCTAACAAGGATCAAAGTTCCTGCAGATTTAAGTGACAAACTTAGAAAGGTTGTCCCAGAGCACACTGCGCAACATCGGAACAATCTCGTGTCCTCTAAATGCTGATGCTCTGGCAGGGGCAGGCCATCTCCATGGCTGTGGTCTAAGCCACCTGATGGCACATCGCTGGGAGAGCACAGCGCCTGCTCGCTGGGGGCACTTCAGACTGTGCTCTCTTGTGCTCTCCTGCCTTTCAGGACGAGGTGAAAGAGCAGGGAGTCACAGAATCCTAGAATTGCCAGGGTTGGAAGGGATCTTAAAGCCCATCCAGTCCCAACCCCCTGCCATGGGCAGGGACATCCCCCACTAGATCCGGCTGCCCAGAGCCCCATCCAGCCTGGCCTGAAAAACTCCCAGGGATGGGGCTGCCACCCCCTCTCTGGGCAACCTGTGCCAGGGTCTCCCCACCCTCCCGGGGAAGAACTTCTTCCTCACGTCCCATCTGAACCGACCCATCTCTGGCTTCAATCCATTCCCTCTAGTCCTGTCACTGCCCGACATCCTCACCAGCCCCTCCCCAGCTTTCTTGTAGCCCCTGGAGATACTTGAATGCACAATAAGGTCTCCTTGGAGCCTTCTTTTCTCCAGACTGAACAGCCCCAGCTCTCTCAGTCTGTCTGCACAGGAGAGCTGCTCCAGCCTCCTGAGCATCCTCGCGGCCCTTCTCTGGACACCCTCCAGCACGTCCAGATCTTTCTTGTAGTAGGGGCATATCGTTCTTGCAGTGGGGATGCCCTGCAAATGCCTCCACAGGGAGCAGCAGATGTATGAAGCTGTCGTCATAATGATGACTGAGCAGAATCTTTCCCTTGGGTACATCCTGTACCGAAAGCCAGAAGCGTATAAGAAAAACTAATAACCAGATATCCTATTATTTCATCTGTCATACAAGAAACTAAACATGTGGTTTGGGGTTTGTTTGTTTGATTTGTTTGGGTTTTTTTTAAATGACATTGCCAGCACCTCAACTTAACAGAGGCTGTAGAACCAATCAATCACTGAAGCAGATGGTAAAAGAGTCTTTTCCTTTGTAAGTCAGGATGTTCCTGTGGGGAAATGCTGTTGGGTAACAGTTGGAATGCATGAAAATAGCAGAATGGTTTCAGTTGTGCTAATCTGCAGTTCATCAGTTGTGCAAAGGCAAGCACGGTTGCATCTTGTGACCTCAGATTTGAAATGCAATTTAAAAACGGGATAAAGCAAGGAGCAAGAGAGAAAAATATCATAGGGTGACCATGATGTGTCCCAACACTCAGCAAAAACAGAGGAGCCTCAGGAATGCTCAAAATCTCCGAACTGGATCCTAGAAATTGATAGGATTGAGTAAAATTGTGAAACTTTACAGTTAATTTTGGATCTTGCTGGCAAACAGGCTTTTTGATCTGCAGTCTCAGACCTTACAGTCTGTATCTACCACCTTTTTGTCCTTGACAAAAACTTGTTGTTTTTTTTCCTTTGGGGATTATGTCTGCTTGTTTTTGAGAGCAGACTGAGAATGTGATATCGCTAAACATTGTGAATCCGTAATGAAACTGAAAGACCTGGCAACGTTGCCAGGTTTTCTGCTGAGCATTCACCTGTGCCTAGTGCTGTGCCCGGGCTCAGGTACACTCAGTCGCAGCGCCCGGGACACGATGTGACCTGTTGATGCTTCCAGCTGACCTACCCTCACCTTCCCTCAAGGAGACAAGAACCAAGGGGCAGACTCTGGCCACTTTGCTGCTGAACACCTCGTCTTGGTTCGAGCCGACTGGGACAAAGAACCACGTGGTCTCCAGCTCACTCCTCCCCCCATCCCCATTTCCACAGGGATGCGGAGGGAGACAGTTCTACCAAAAAGGCTCAAGGGTTGAGATTAAGGCTAGGGAGGGGAATAATCTACCACTTAAGATAAGGGGTAAAGAACTGGAGCAACCTGGGGAGAAAAACATGGGTTTAATACACCACCACCATTTACAAAGTAGGATAGTGAGAGGAATACCTTTCGCACTCCCTCCCACCCCTCCCATCTCCTCGGCTACCTCCTCCCCCCCCTCATCAGTGCACGGGGTGCAGGGGGTGGGGGGTGCAGCCCATCTGGCCATTACTCATCGTCCACGGCAGCTCCTCCTTGAGCAAGAGGGCTCCTCACAGTCTCTCCTTCCTGCTGCGTGGCGTGCACTTCACAGGGGGCAACCCTCCTCCTTCTCGGGAGTCCATTGGGGCCACAGATTGCTTCAGACACATCCACCACTGATGCTCGGTCCTTCTCCCCTCTGGCATGAGGCTCTGCATGTGCCGATGCATCCTGGATGCTCTTGCTGCCGTCAGTCCCTGCAACAGGCAGGCAATCGCCTTCCTGCCATCGGAGCCAACACGGGCTGCAGGGAAAGGTCCTGCTCCAGCAGCCTTGTCCTCTCCTTCTCCTCTGGGACTCTTCTTCCCCTCTTTCTTCTCATGGAGATGTTCCTCTGTTCTCCTCTCACCTCCTCACCTCCAGCAGAAAAACTGCCGACACTAGAGACAGGACAACTCAACACAAGACGAAACTAAAAGAGAGCAAAAAGAACTCTGGGGTTACCTCTTAAAAACCTTGATGGCAGAGACAATGCTTGGCCTGGCCCTGCCCAGAGGTCGGTCCGGCTCCTACCTGGGGGTGAGGGAGGCTCTTGAAGTTTCACACAAGTCTACCCCCCCTTTAAAAAAAAAAAAAAAAAAAGCCAGACTTAAACCTATGACACATCTCTCCTTCCTACAGCTCACTGCTTTGATGCTGTGGATTTTTCTAGTGTCCTCCTGCAGTGAGGCCAGCCAAGGGCTGCTCAGCAAAGCACTGGACCTCCTCCATCACTCTCTTCCCCAGAGCAGCAGCTGCCCTCTGGGAAGAGAGGGGTTACCTGCTCTCTGGCCCAAGGAAGCTGTGGCCTGTAAAAAATGGGGTCTTAAACTCCAGCTCTGATCCCTGTGGCTGCAGATGTTGGACCCTGCCAATCAAAGAAATAACACAACTTCCTATTGCAAAAGAGTCCAGTGGTTAAAAAAGAAGGCAAATGTAGTGTGAGATAATAGCACTGCACAAAGCCAAATCCTACTGGATCCAAAGGGATACTTAACCAAGTTATAGCCTTTAGCCAAATCCCAACAATATTCCACTTTACAGATCGGTAAGTGGCTTGCCCAAGTTGTCCACTAGGTCAGGAGTAGACTCAAAGAGTGATTAAATACAGTCATGAACCTGATTGATCTGGACACTAGAGAGTCGAGGTGTGTTTCATCTCAACCTAAAGCATAATCTAACACAATCTAACATACTTTGTGCCCTCAAAATGCTTATTTCTCTCCACTGACTATAAAGAAAACCTAAAGTACACATGTCCATGCTGTAAGTAGCTAGTGGCCAGGCAGAGTAATCCCACCTCTGCTCTCCTGCATGCCAGTGCTTGGTGATTTCTCCTAGCTCAGAAGCAGGCACTCTGTGGTGTTGCCAACACTTTTAGCTGCACTTTTTGAGAAGAAAAGGAGAAAAGGGGTAAAAAAAAAGGAAGGATGTTTCCAGGAAGAAAACAAAGAATCAATTCAATTGAAGGAGAAAGCAAAAAAAAGTAGCCTGAGGAAGAATTGGCCTCTGAAACACAATGGACCAAGATGAAGGAGGAAAACATGGGTAGAAGAGGCATATGGTTTACTTCAGTTTTTGTGTTAGAACATGGGATTTACAGGAATTTGATTTTCCTTTCAAGGGGAAACACTATTCCTAACACTGCCCTCTCGTCTAAAGAAGTTCCCCAAGCTCATGGCAAAGAAGTGCCAGCATCCTGCTCCTTAGGTGGCCCCTCCAGATGTTGACAATCCCTTGTCTTCCTTGGAAAGCCATTAACAGGTACATACAGAGCCACTGCTCCCTGCTGCAGCAGGTACACACAAACACCCCTGCGGGCGATCTTGTCAGCTCCCAGCTTGGCATCTTACCTGGCAGATGCTCAGCAACTGGTCTTCGTATTTTGGGAGGAATATTTTGTTTCTACAGGGATTAAAACTGAAGCCCGGAAGGAGGAATCTGGTTCCCTTTTTCTTAAACCTTGAGGTCTAAGCCATGCATCCCTTATGGCAGCCCTGGGTCCGGAGAGGAGGCCCAGAAACAAGGCACAACCGAGTGGGGAGCAGCACAGCCCATACACCAGCACGGCTGTCAGTGCCCCGCAAGGAGATCTTCCTTGGTCCCTGCTGGAACAGAGTCAGCACGTTGTGACATGAGTGACTGGGGCCTCCCACTGCTGGCACTCTTGTCAGCAAAGGACACTTTTTTGATAATTAGCTGAAAGCAATTTTATTAGTGCCCTGTAGCACGCTGCTGTGGGTGTCTGCTTAGAGCCACAGCTTACCTTCACTGATCACATGTGCAGGCAGGCTTGGGCAAGACTGAGAGAGGATGTTGTAAACCTCCCATTCCTTGACCCCTTTTCAAGTTTGTTGACTCTGTTTTATCCTACTCTCTGTCCCCAGCCCTCCTGCATTCACCCCTATTGCTAATTTAGCATTTGCAACGTCAGTTATCTCTTAATTTCTATTAACTTTTTTTTTTCATGTACTTGGAAAAGGAAATAAATAAAAAGAGTGCTGCACAGGCAACTCTTGAAACTGCTGTGCGTGAATTTGGCTTGTAACTGTTCCGGCTCAGGTGACGGGGATGCAAAAAATGTGCTGCAAATCCCCGCCCTTATGCGTCACACCTCCCTAGTGTGACACCACATGCACACTCAAACCCTGTCTCAGCCTCTTCCTCTCCAGAGAAATGCCTTAGCAACCTCCAGCATAGCCGTATGACACATGAAAATGATTTTATGAATGTTACTTATTTGAGTCTTTGTGTGCTTAAATTATGACTTAAGGGTGGGGATGTAATTTCATTTGAAGATTAATCATGTTATAACTTGATGGCAGCTTTTAAAAAGAAACCGCCCTGCAGCAGTTGGACCAGCTGATATTTTCCTTCTGAGCTTACAGGCTGGCCCAAGAAATGAAGCTGCTGCCTCTGCCAGGTCATTGTTACGCCAGGACAAACAGCAATTCTTTCTCTCTGCTCCTGACATAATGTATCCCTGCAAAAACACAGCTCCTTTGCAAGTCCCCTCCTACCCAAGAGAATATCCTGAAAGAGCTGGGATCTCAATCACCAGGACATGAAACCTCTTTCATTCATGTGACAGGAGATCTGTGTCTGCGTTGGGGGACGGGGAGTACTGAACCCCCCCCTTCTCCCTGCAAGAGAGGTTTATTTAGCTGACTGGTAAAACATGTTTTTGTTTTTGTTTTTCCAGATGAATTCATTGATGCTCACACCACCTGAATTTATGCTGATGCTGTTTTCATTCCCATGGAACAGGTTTGGAGCACATAAATATGTTTATTCAAAAATAAGGAAGAGACCGCAGTCTTTTGGGACTGAGTACCACAGAGCACCACCAGGGCATTGCTCCTACTGCTATTTGTGGTCGGTGGGTAAAATCAGCACCTTGGCCAGGATTCTGCATTTCCTGGGCTCGGATTCAGAAATAAAATAAAAAAGGAGCTGGATTTTTAATTTGAAATAGGAAGGAGGAGTTTTCGGTCTTTCCTGCATCTGCTACAGATGAACCATTCCCTGCGGATTGTGGCCAATGCACAGTGAAGCCAGAACCGTCCTC
>NW_009703662.1:4758-14503 GCF_000703405.1 Apaloderma vittatum | reverse complement strand
AGGCACGGCGCTTCAGCAGCAACGTCGGTTGCCCTGTGCCTGGCGGTCAGGACCAACGCTTTCCTTGCTCAGAAGAGCTGCCAACAGGAGTCAAAGCTTTGTGCCAGTGAGAAGAATACAGGATACATTTTCAGTATGGTAGGCTCATAAGTGCCTCATAGTAAAGTGAGAAAAAACCAATTCCCTAGTGTTTTGGGTACACCTCTCAAAATTAAAGTTTTAACTTGTGTAGAGGAAGAGAAGCCTCATTAGTCCCTGCAGTGCTTGATCCACCACGTCTGGGGAAGGCAGTCATCACCGGCCAGATAATATGGAGGAAAGAGACTCCTTCCCAACCTTCCCTCCCTCTTCCCACACCTCTCCCCTCCTCAAACCTGACGTTCAGCTCTGCCGGCTGTACTGCTGTCCCGCTGCCCTTGAATAACTCCAGTAAATTCCAGCAGATCAGAGCACGCATAAATCTAACTCGCTGGCCTGCGAGACCAATGTAGCTCCAGCATTCACACTCCGATGAGGTTCCCAGATGGGAGCAGCCGGGCTGGGCGCTGGCTGGACACGTTTCTCCTCGCAAACAATCCCAGCTCCCAGGAGAGGGGCTGAGTCAGTGCTGGCCCCCCGTCACATGGTGCGAGGGGGGCCCACAGCCCTTGCACAGCTGGGGTTTCTTTCAGGAGCAAGTCGTCTCTTGCTCTGACCTCCACTTGCAGCTAGATTTTGAGAGAAGCAGGGCAAACGTTGAAGGACTCGCTGTGTGATCTCTGTTTAACCTATCGCTCATGCTCTGCAGCTTCTCTTGACAACACTGGCATTGCCGGCTTCTCGCTGCTGCAGGGAGGGCAGTAAGGAGGGGGTTAGTGCACGATTTCTCACTACACTCCAAGCTACCCAAGCCAAAGACACTTCAGGCCAGTCAGTAATTCGATGAATCATTAGAGTTTTTACTTCAGGATCCCTCACTCCAGCAATCCCAGAGGGAACTCTGATTAAAGCCCCAGATTTATCCTTGGTTCAGCCTTTTTATTCAGAGCCCCTGCTCCTCATTGCCAGGATTTCACCTCTACCAGTGTGTTTAATTAATCAGTTAAGCTGTCACACATCCCCTGTTTCTCTAAGCTCCTTCCATGTCCTCCTTATTGCGGAGTCACCGTCCCTGGAGGGGGTTTAAGGAGAGGCTGGATGTGGCACTTGGTGCCCTGGTCTGGCCCATGGAGGGTGTTGGGGCATGGGCTGGGCTGGGTGATCTCGGAGGGCTTTGCCAGCCTCAGCCATTCTGGGATTCTGTGAAGGCAGGGAGGGCCCCACCTTGCTCTTGCACACGCAGACACACTTAGGCAAAGCACGATTTCGCTGTGCCGTCAGTCCCCTGCTTCAGATCACTAATGGTTTGTGCCTGGAGAGGCCCCTGTGAAGGTCAAAACTTCTGGCCAGCTGTGTGAGACACTGAGACACAAGCCACCCTTCCAAAACCAGCGTCGGTGGTTAGGCCTGTAACAGAAGCCCAAGGGCCCTTATGTTCAATTGTCTTTGACTTTCTTCTGTTATCATGAGCATTTGCCTGGCCCCCAGACTTCTCCTAAGCTGGTTATCTTCCCGTCTCCTTGAAATGATGCTGCTTTAATTTTCCAGTCACAAAGCAAGTTCTTTTCAGGTGAAGCCCTTGCACAGAAGCACTGTGGAACACTTCCCACTGCCTGATGCACTGCTGTGCTGAAAAACTTGCTTCTGAGGTTGATTTTGAGCAAAATTATTGAGCTTGGGAGAGCATTGTGTCACCACGCCTCATATCTCTCTGTACTTCTCTACACGTTGCTCCATAACCTAAGTTTAGGTGCGGAGAACTCATTAGCTATTGGTAGCAGTACGTTAAAAAATTCTACGGTGATTGCTTGTCCTTTCTTTCAGGAAGTTTAATTAATAAAATAAATGCTTTTCAAAAATAAATGCTCAGGTTACACATTTGAGCTCCTCTAATGTAAACCATAGCAAGGAGCCTCTTAAAATGCAGCTGCTTAGTTTGGGTGCCGCAGCTCCGTACAATGTGGTGTTCTCAAGCTCTGCAATGCTTGCTGCTTGCATTGCCTGCGTGGCTGTGGTGGCTGCACTGAGGCTACAGCACACGAGCAAACAACTCCACTGAAGGCATTTCTGCAATTCAGTCTCATTTCCGAGAAGTGAGCAGAATTTTCTGCCGTTCCTTCAAGTAATTCTTAAAAACCAATGGTTTAATAGAAATATGTTGGTCTTACTTTTATTTGACCGAGACAGAAGTTCTCTGATGTGATGAGCAGGCAGCGAGGAAAGGGGAAGTGAAAGATCAAGACACCAGGGTGAAGGGTTGCATTGTAGCCATGCAGGTGGCAGAAGAACTAAGGGCACAAACTAACTCTCCTGTTGCTGCACTGCGAGGAGAAAAATGCTGCCTCCTGCAGGAAAGTCAGTCAAGGGTTCTCTGATTCCCATAGGTTTCTAAACAGTTTTAGTCTTTGTTTCCTCAGTTGGAGGATACAACCAAAAAATTCCTTTTTTTTCTATAGAGACCACAACCCTTTTTGGCATCAGTGATATCAGCATGGGAAGCTGCAGAAGTCATTGTTTCAGAAATTGGCCTATATTTAGGACAGCAAGTTGGGACAAAGGCACAGCCTAAACTGAAAATATTATCTATTTTGTTAGTGTATATAGTTCATGCTTCATGCAGAGGCCTGAACTGTCCCCTTTCAAAAAACCCAGGCTAGCAAAAATGTCTGGTTCCCATGTGGTAACATCAGTCAGGATCAGACTTGAGATTCTCAAGAAGAAAGCAATCCCTCTCTTCCTGCTCTCCTCCCAACAGTAACATCACAACTTATCTCACCCAGTCTTAGCATTGTTCAAAGAACTGCAGCGTGTAAGAACCCCCTCAGGGTCACCAAGGGGAAGTCACACGACCAATTTGATAAGCTCCCATGACGAAATGACTGCCTTAGCTGCTGGAGGGAGAACATACCATAACATATCATAACATAATCATAGAATGGCCTAGGCTGGAAGGGACCTTAGAGATCATCTAGTCCAACCTCCCAGACTTTGGCATGGCTTTCAACATGCTTTCCCATAAGATCCTCATGGAGAAGTTCTTGATGCACCAGGTGGACGATCAGACCTTGAGGGAGACTGAAAACTGGTCTGGCTGGAGGGTGGGGGGATTGGAACTAGACGGTCTTTAAGGTCACTTCCAGCTCAAAGCATTCTATGGTTCTCCAGCTGAACAACTTCACTAATGATCTGGATGACGGGGCAGAGCTCACCCTCAGCAAGTGCACACATGACACAAACTGGGAGGAGAGGCTGATACGCCAGAGGGCTGTGCTGCCAGTCAGAGGGACCTCAACAGGCTGGAGAACTGGGCTGAGAGGAACCTCCTGCAGTTCAACAAAGAGAGGAGCGCAAAGCCCTGCACCTGGGGAAGAACAGACTCCCACACCAATATGTGCTGGGACCACCCAGCTGGAAAACAGTGGACACCAGTGGAAGCCAGGTTGGACATAAATAAGCCAACAACATGCTTTTGTGGCAAAGAAGGTGAATGGTTTCCTGGACTGCATTAGAGAAAGCATTGCCAGCAGGTCAAGGGAGATGAGGCTTCCCCTCTGCTCAGCACTGGTGATGGCACACCCAGAGTGTTGTGTCCATTTCTGACCTCCCTGGTACAAGAAAGATATGGACATACTGGAGAGACGCCAGTGAAAGACTATGAAGGTGATTAAGAAATTGGAGCATCTCTCCTTTGGGGAAAGGCCGAGAGAGCTGGGACTGTGCAGCCTGCCTGGAGAAGGAAAGACTCGGAGGGATCTTATTAATGTAGATAAATACTTGAAGGGGTGGTGCAAAGATGACAGTAGTGCCCAGTGACAGGACCACAGGCATGGGCACAAACTGAAACATGGGAGGTTCTATCTGAACATCAGAAAACATTTATTTTTTTACCAGAAGGGTGACCAAGCAGTGGCTCAAGTTGTCCAGAGAAACTGTGGTCTCCATCCTTGGAGGTACCAAAGCTGTCTGGAGACGATCTTGGGCAACCAGCTCTAAGTGGCCACACTTGAGCAGGTTTCTTGGACCAGATGACCTTCAAAGATCCCGTCCAAACTCAACCAGTCCAATTCTGTGGTAACAATATCATCCAGAAAGTAATAGTCTCACAAATGTTCTTACGCCTATGCTGCTTCTCAGTAGTTGTAAGCATAACTAATAGCCACATTTAAGTGCATCTAAGTGAAGAATTCTTTCATTAAAATTCTATTATGACTGAACAAATTTCTGTCTTAGCTGGAATCACGTAGTGGAATTACATCTCCATGAACTTAAAAAGCTAATTTTCATGTATATAAACAAAAGAAGAGCAATTTGAGTTCTGTTTTCAATTCAGTATTTAAACACATCATTCCTGGCAAGGGAAGAGTCCAACAGCACAAAGTAATAGAAACTGAAACTAACTTCCCATTCACCCAGAAACATCTTATTTACATATGTATTGTCTTTGTCAACCGTAACAGCAGCATCCAGCAGGCACTCAGGGGACATAAAAAACCTATGGTTCAATATTAACAAGAAACATACTCACTGGTTGCAGCTTCTTGGGTTGGTAGGAGATGGCACCTCTGGATCTTCTGTACAGAACTATGTTAGGAAGATGTCTGAATTGCAGTGAAATTACTTCTTCCCAGGGGGTGAGAACTCATTTCAGTGACATGGTGAACTGTAAAGAAATAAGAAGGATGTTAAGAATGAAAAAAGCTTGTCTGAGACAAAGTTACTTTGAGAAATTGAGTAAAGGTGGATCTAATGGAAAGAACTGAGAGTGCCGTACATGTTCAGATTTCCTATAGGTAGAGCTCTCTCATTAGAGACAGACAGAAATACTGGGAGGAACCAATTTGTTGCCAACTGCTTTAATTTACCAGATAACCGCTATACAAAAAAAATGTTTCCAGCAATGATAGAGTCCCAATATTTTTGTATGGTACAGCTAATACTTCTTTCAACTATTTGTCAATGACATTTTGGACTTGTTTTGCCAGTTACGAATCTTCCGCCACTTACTTTCAATCTAACATTGCTGGGCATCCTGTGGTTCCATATGGTCATTTTTTCAGAAAGAGCTTATTGTTGGTCTTATGATGACTTTTTGTTTTTCTTTTGGTAAAATCACATGCCTTTTCCTCTCCCTGATCTTGCCTGGTGGAGAACTTCAGCTTTGGATCCTAAGAGCTGTATCGCACCCGCTCTGCTTCTTTATTCTGGTCTATCGTGTTCATGGCAGGCTGCCTGCTAGCACACCCTGCTCTGTAACGTACCGGGATAAATATGCCATAACACTGCTACTTCCAAGAAAAAAACACCTGTAAATAGCCTGATTTGGAAAGTATTTAATCAGGTTGGTAATGCCTACACAAAACAATCCCGGCAGAGTAGATGCATGTAAGTGCTGACACACAGCATAACTAGACCACATACAAAGTGTTTGATTGTGTGTGTGGTCGTGCAGACTTTCTACCAAGCTTTTCAGAAAACTGTTCTACTCACAACAAAAACTTAGAGAGCCAAGAAAGGAAATCACCTTTAGAATGGACTTAATTTAAAATAGATATGGGTGCTGCCCAGGCTGAGAAGCCAAAAATATGTAAAGAAAAGATATCTAGAAATGTTTGGATAACAAACCTGCACTAGTTTCCAGGGGCATTTCAGCTGCTAATATCTTTAACATGGAAACATATCTGCAACAAAAATAGGTCCTTGGGAATGCTGTGCAGCAGCAGAGAGATGTGAGGCAGCAGCTGACTAAGGATGCAACAACGACTTGTCTCCCTGGGGTGCTTCTTGATCAACACGCTGCACAATCAGCACTTCATTAAAAAGGTTTCTGAGATGTCTGAGCTCTCTCCTAGTTTTTAAGTCAATGACTTAAAGGACTAAATGCAGAAGGATGGCCAGACTGGCTAGTTTGGAGGCAAGTTAGTAGAGTAGCTGTAGTAAGAGGTGGCAGCCAGAGGATCACCAAGCTACCGCGCAGGAGAGAAACAGCCTCGTGAGCCTTCGCCTGCCCTGAGTCCCCGGGCAGTGTGCCCAGTGCACACATCAGTGCAGGCTCCACAGCGCTCAGCTGTGTGGTGATGCACCATGGCCAGCACAGATAATTTCAAACCACAGAAACCTTAGCCTCACGTGAGCTACCCTAACTGATTTATTTAACAACGTGCCAGAGCTCCCACTAAGCCAGGAGGAAGCAGCTCCTGCTAATTTCACAGGACCTCACTCTAATACCATAACAGCATTTAGAAGAATGAAAATTAAAGCTAGATAGGAATTTAACAGTAGCAGCTCGACCTCTGCTGCCATGCCAAACAGCTCCTTCCCAATAAACAACTCAATACCATGCAGAATATCAAGTTTACAACAAGACACAGTCTGCAACAAACTGCCCACTGACTTTGCTTAGCAAATCCACCGGTTTTTATTCCAGAGATTATCAGAAGCAGGGTTGTCCTTTTTTTTTTTTTTTTCCAGTGAATGGACTGAGGAAAGAAGGTTAAGGAGAGTAAAGCTGAGTCAAAGATGAGTCAAATAATTTTTTTAACAGTTTTGACTGAGAACTCTCTGCTCTGTGCTTGCCTGAACCAAAGCTATTCAGCTCTTAGAACACTATATAAACCTTTTACCATGGGAAAAAAACCACGCTTATATAATAGACTGAACACAAAGAGTTTTAAAAGATCTTCTTTGAGGGAGGTTGTCATGCCTCTCACAGACTCCAGTCTTATTCATTATTTATTCCCAAAATACTGGTCTGGGGGCGTACTTCAGATTTAATCCATTGAGATCAGTGCACAGCACAGAGCTCAGCTAGACTGTGGCATGCTGGGTGAGGCAGGTAAGCTCTTCTTTGAGAAGATATGGGAAATCTTCTCAAAGCCTTTCCAAGTTTCTTGGTCTCCTCATCATTCTGCCCCGTCCTACTGCCTTCTGACTTCTTACAGAAGTTTCCCTCTAGTCGGCTTTTGCTAAAATACTTTGCTGGTAAGAGAAAGATGTGCACATAGGCATATCTGGTATTTATATAGGCTGAACTGGCTCATGTGCTCTACTTTCCAGCAGTCTTTCTGGCACAGTTTGTCTCTCTCCTGAAAAGCAATTTGAGAAACATCCTTTGCGTTACTCTGTTGGCTTACTTCCAACACCCAAAATAAAGAGAAAGATATAAAAGAAGATTGACCCCTGCCTCAGAATTTATCCTCCCTTTTGTCCCTAGCTCCCAGTCACATCTGAAAATGCATTTGCAGCTCACGAGCATCTGTGTGGCCTCTGAAGGGCAGTCAGAGCCCAGGGAATGAATGCTCATGCCCTGGGAGAAAGATTCGCTCTCCAACAGACACAGCAGCTTATCATAGCCAGGAGTATTCTCAAGGAGACTGTAACACACACAGCGCACTTCATTTCGTGAAGAACAGGAACCTTTCTCCTCCCTCAGTCGCAATGCTTAGGCTGAGCTCAGCCTCAAAGCTGAGCAGGTGAAGTGTCTCCCTCTGGATAGCATTGAAGGGAACACTCCTATCTTGGCATTGCTTTGCACAAAGGAAAATTGCTCCGTTACAGGCTTCATTCTACTGATTTGCTGGGAGGTTACAGAATACTTTTGTTCCTTTGTATATTATAATCAGGTGTTGGTCCTAGATTGCAATTCCGATTGAGCAGCCAGGGCTTTGTATTCCTAAAATGTAACTGCCTGTCTCAGTTCCCTACTACAAACCCCTGGGCTGTGCCACCATTCACAAAGAAATTCATTTCCTTATAATCCCAGGAAGACTCTCTAAAACTCTATTTCCTCGCCTTGCTATAGCTGCTTATCAGGGTCTGGGGGTTTGGTCACAAAGGCTATACAGCCACATTTTATTACCTAACAGCAATTAAGCAAAGCTAATGTCACCTTCTGATGAATCAGACACTACATCAGCACTTCCAGATGCTTCAGTTGAGCAAGTAATTATCTGCTCATTTCCAAGAATGAAAACAACTAGCAGAAACAGAAAGTGGAGAGTGCCTCTTCAGGAAACACCTCCTAGGGAATTTTGGTGATACTAATGAGAAATGAGGAAGGAGCAGCAATGAGTTATTGTGGAAATTCCGTTAACAAAGTCTCTGCTGAATATATTCCTTACCGTTAAAGCTGATCCACACACATCTGTCCACACCGGATATCCATCAACACCCTGTCTCCTTCATTCACAGTAACACCGCAAAGCTCTAGCTCAAAACCCAAGTGGCAGCCCAAGCCATCCCCTTCAAAACTGTTTATCGTCTGGACACGAGGATAAGCCTACCTTTCTCCAGACATTTCTCATCCCAGTCTATGATTTCCTTCTTCCAGCTCACCTTCAGTGCTGATCCTCCTCCTCCCATCCTACTGCAAACCAGAAGCACCTCGGGAAAATACAGCCTGAGAGAACCTTACCTCTTACCGCTGTGTTCAAAACGTAGCTGTTGGAGTATGAACAGCTTTGGTACGGTCAAAAGATGATGAGAGGTGGGAGTAGAGGTGGCAGCTCATGGAGCTCTGGCTATCCAGGACCACCCTTCAGTCAACACTAAATAAAACCACTCCTACAGGTCCTTTTGTTGTATAGGTTTTGCGGCCTCCGCGTTCTCCAGCAGCAGCTCTTGTGTTGATTCTGATCAGATGCAATTAGAAATCTGTTGTAATCAGAAAATCTCCACAGCTCTTGGGTTTTTGCACGGGAACCTCTGCAGCTAGTGTAAGGCTGCCTTGGCTTTAAGGGCGAAATATTGGGAGGGGGAATTGGAGATGAGCTTGACAGAACTCATTAAGGGTTTGAAGGTACTGGGCCATAAATCATCATATGGATATACTAATTTGATTTTAATGCAAACATTTTTACCTTATTTGTGCTTCAGAGCTCTGAATTTTAATATGGGACAGTGAACAAGGAGTTCAAACATGTATTACCATGTGACACTACCCAAGTCTGATTACAGTCTAAGGATCAACTTAATGTTTAATGTCTGATTCTCTGTTTGTTCCTTTTTTTCAATTTCCTTTTCTTTCCTGAAGTACATAAACAAGTATCAAAGTTTACGATTTGTTCTTGGCTATGTCCAAATAACACAGTTCTTTTCAGATTGGGATCCTGTCCAAATTAGAGAGTAGGTTTGTGCTACTTCCTCCCTCCATGATCTTCAAAATAATAATAAAAAATAATCTTAGTATATCTATGGCAATATCTAATTGAAAATACAAAGCAAGCTTCTACGAAATAAGAGAGGCCAGAGAAGGTGTCAAATTCATTAAGTTATATATAAACTACATCTGCTTGAGTGCTGATATCATTGCATTCTATCAAGGCAGAGAAAAGGAAAAAAGTTAAATCCGGCTGGCTAAGAAGTAATTAACTATGGTACCTCATCTTTTAACATTTTAAGGTGGAAGGAGGCCATTTTCAGACAGTCATTGTGGCCATTTCACTCAGATTTGGAGTCCCTGAATTGTTATGATCCTGCTATCACATGCTAGTATGTTATAAAGTAATACTAATCTCATCAGGCTGCTTTAGAGAAAATAGCAGGGAGGTAACCAAGAAAACAACAGGAAAAGCTGCGGGAAAAGCAGTGTTACTTGGATGCCTAGTTGGCCAGAACAGATTATTGTGCAACCTCAGTCCCTGGGCACAGGCAAGTAAAAATACCTAGTGGC
>NW_009703662.1:0-4727 GCF_000703405.1 Apaloderma vittatum | reverse complement strand
CGCTGGGCGCAACCACCCCCCCCTCCCATCCCCCCAGCCATTAAATCAACGCTCATTTCTATTTCGTGGTCTGCACATAGACCTGCAAGTTTTCTGCTGTATTATTTTTGAGCGCAGAGGCAGTTCCCATTGCATGAAAGACTTCTAGCTCAAGATAAACAGCACAGAGGTCTCTGGACTGCTGGGGTTCTCATTTTAGCTGCAGTGCTGCAGCGGGAGCGGAGTCGAGGGAGGCTCAGGCTCAGGCTCAGGCTCGCGCATGGGGTGCAGAGGGGTTTCGACTCCCACCACTTGGAGTTCACTGCGCTGGCAAAAACCTAGAAGGTCTCTTCGTGCTTTGGCTGCCAGTTTTCTTGGCTCTTGCCTGTCTGCCACCCCCAGCTCTCGGTAATCTCCAGCGATAAAAGGGACTGAGAAGTGCTTTCAGCTGCAGCACTACAGCCTGTCCGTGCTGCCTGCACAGGAAGATAAAACACTCTCTGTTCCTTTCCCTTTAAACAGCAAACACAAGACACTGAGGGTTTGGGGTTTATGTTGTTGTTTGGGGTTTTATTTTAAACTAGTATTAGACCTTCTTTTTCTCAGGGAAGCTCAGCGCTGACTGACAGCCAACAGGGCCTGACTGGGTAGCTGCCAGATGAGAAAATCACCTCTCGACAAAGGTTTCCCTTCCTAGCTATCTCCGGGTTATTTATAGGCAAAAAGTAATGCACACCAAAAAACTCAGGGGAAAAGGGGAGGACAGCAGCAGGCAATTTGGGACTTCATTCAATTACTGACTGAGGAATATTTGCCAAGGTCTCTGAATAGCTTAAAAAAAAGGTTTCTAGTACAGGGAGAAAAAAAAAGTACAGGGAGAAAAAAAAAAATCTGATCTGGCAGCCTGGAGATAAGGAAGAGGCTTTAACTTCCAGACAAAAGGACTTGGTATTAAAACCACCTGCAGCATATTCAGTTCTAGAAAATGATGAGGAAGGTTTGCTTGCTGCCTTTTTCCCCCCCCCCTCCTTTTTTGGGGGGGGGGGAACTGCTAGCTTACTTTAGAAAGACTATCTAGGATAGAAAAACAGCTGGAGGAGAAAGAGAGTGTAGGTTGAACTGCAGTTGCACGAGACAGCCAGGAAATCTCACTGAAACTGCTCCCTTGCTTTAAATTAGGCAGCTGCTCACACACAGAGCAGAATTTTGCCAGACAAAGCACGTTGGATATTTTTGCCTTGATTTTCCGAGGAAATGAAGTTCACGTTATTGTGATGCCTCTTATTTCTGCCGCAAAGGCAACTAATTCTTAATTAGCCCTGGCAAGTTAATAGTTTATCACTTGAATTTGCTGCATTACAACTTCTGTGGGTAAACAACAGATCAGCCGTTCAGGGAGCAGCACCAACAGCAGCAGAATGAAATCTCTATGCTTTCACAATGTTACAAAGCAAAGTTTAGAAGCAAACATCAGAAACAAGGCTACAGAGCAATCAATGGAATTTGTGATAAAGGCAGTGAAGTCCAAGAGAAATTTCAGGGGTTTTCCATTTGCATATGCTCAAGTCGTGAGTTACCCAGTTATCCAGAAAACAAATGCCTTGTCATTGTATATGGCCTTTTCATGGCAACCTATAGCTCAGTTATCTTGCTCTCTAAACATAGGGAAGAGCCAAGGCAGATCTAAAATGGAGCAATTAATACTGGATTTGCAGGTTAAAAACTCCCAAACCCAGTAAACAAAGCCTGCTATGATTTTTAATTTAATCACTGAAGCTCTTGGCCCATTAAACTTTTAGTGCTAATTAAACCACCACAATGTCAAGTCTTGAATACCAGGCAATCTCTGTGTTGGTACAAGCCTGGCACTCTTCCAGTTGAAAGTAGAAAACTTACCCCAGACTCCCTCTGCCCGGCTCTGTTGCTTCATCTCAGCAAGGAAGTAGGTGGGGGCAACCCAGAGGTCTTGCTGCCGTGACTTAGGGCTTGTCCAGCTGTCTGGAGAGACTCGCTGTCCTCTCTCAGGAGGCTGGGACGGGCAGTAAGGGAGCTCAGGTGCACCCAGATTTTGCCAGCAATTGAACCGTATTAAAGCCTTTCCCCAGCCAGCTCTTGGCCACTCAGGCCTAGAACCCTGGTGACATCTTAAGCGTATTGAATTTAGGTCTTGCAGAGAATTTTGTATATTATTCATGAGAATAGATTGATTTTATCTTTTTTTCCTTCTGTGAGGGAATAATACAGCATGCATCCCTCCCCTGCCTGTACTGCTGGTAAAATAATTTTGACATAAATATCGATGCATCACCACCAGAAGCTTTGTACAGCTTTAAAAGATTGCCTCATTTTGTAGCTTACCAGGCATTCACAAGGAATTCATGGAGAGGAAAAAAAACTTGAGTGTGAAAGAAATTCACAATTACTGTTCCTGCTTGCTGTTGATGGTGCACGACAGTATAAGATTAAGTTCTCTAGCGATCTGCTTGCTGTCCTTCAGTCACAACCGCATGTTATTCAAGTATTTATTCCATCTTGTTCCAAAGCACATGAAAATTAAGAACTGAAGCACGGAGTTGGGTAGTAACAGTATCTTTCTTCCTTTCACCATATATTGAGCGTATTTGTTCTTTCCTAGGTTACACCTGATGCATCACTTACACAACAGACGTTCATGTTTTTCCTTCCCAGGATGATGTTTCCACTCTCACAAGACATGTTAAGAAGACGGCATGTATGGCAAGAAATAGAGTGAGAAGATGGCAGAATTCTGGTTCCTAAGCTCAAAACCTGTGGTCATGAATGTGCAATTCTGCCGAAAAATTGCTGGGCCCTGAGGATGTTCTCAGCTCCAGAGATCACTTTTGGCTTTACTTCTGCTGATTTTAAATACTGTGTGCCGAGCTGAGCAGCAATCCAGACAGCACGGTGGGCTTGGATCTGATTCTAAGGGTGGAATTATAACAGAGCTCACAATTCTGGCTAATGTTATCAGTGTAGCAGAGGTAGAATGTTTAATTCTCTAGAATGTTTAACTCTCTAGAGTGTTTGATCTCTGCGATCCATTCTTCATCAACAGTTTTCCAGAACAAGGTCATCCCAATTCAAGTAAGCCTTTGCCCCTTATCCTACCTGGTCATTTTTGCTTCATTATTTATACCAAAGCTTATCTACTGCTTCCTCATAACAAAGTTGTTTCTGCCTCTACCCATTTTCTCCCCTTGCTTTCTCCCACAACTACGATTACAGTAACATTTCCATCCACTCCCTTAAGGAGAATGAATCAGGCTATAGCCATAAGCAGCAAGGAGGAAGACAAGATGAGCCTGAGACAAAGCAAAGTTTGCTCAGAAATTTAGAAATTTCCTGTTGGGAAGGCTGCAGAAGCTGAAATTGTGAGCCAATTATGAAATGTCACAGCAGTAGATATTTCTAAATGTCTTTAAAAAAAACCCGAAAAGTGCATGCTGACATCAGAAGAGGTCCATTGCTTTATTTTATGAAAGTAAAGTTTTATTTACTTAAACTAAATAGAAAGATTTCAGATTACTACTCCTGTTTCGAAACCCAAGTAGAAAAGCCGTATTTTAACAAGAGCCTTCTCATTCACCACAGCAGGGAAACACTGTAAATCCACAAACCCGAAAGTGAAACTTAGTCTCGCTGAAAGTTAACTGACTCCACAGAGCGGCAGCATCTCAAGAATTGATTAACAGCAACTGAGGCGTTTCCGAGAACATTATCACACAGGTTTTCAACAGCCAAAGATGTGCAAAACAGCTGCAGAAGAGCTCATGGGGTTTCCCACCCCCAAAGCTGCTGTGACAGAGTTCAGTGGTGGCACAAAGAAACACCTTAAATCAATCAGTGGGGCAGCAAGAAAACACTCGGTGGAAAAGGGACTCTCCTCCGTTCTGGGCAAAGTTTCCGCATAGAAGCAGCTTTGCTGGATGGTGAGGGAGAAGAGCACAGAAGGTTGGAGAAACAAGTCTTCAATGCCAAGACCAGTCCAGCTTCAGCAAAGTCCATCTTGCAAACGTACATCGATGTGGTTAATGCCCAGACTGCACAAAAGGGGGTTTTATCACTCGAGCTGCTGTGCCAGCCCCCTGACATGGCTGTTGGCTGTACCAAGGTTAAAGTGGTATAGCTACAAGCTTGGCAAGGAAAAGGAATGAGCCTAGTTTTCTGCTGGCTTACTCAGATCCCTGCTACAGCATTGGCCAGTGCTGAAATTACCCTGCTAAGGCCCCTGCAATCCTTTCTTTCCAATGCTGCCTTCCCATTGAGTGTGCTAGAGCTGCTCACCTCCTGCTGCTGAAAATAAAACAGCTCTAAAAAAAACCCCAAACAAACAGCACCACAAATCTCAGCTGACCTTGCTCTGTAGGAAGTTATTCGAACACCTAGGACTCGGCCAAATGCTCACCAGGGAGAAGAGCTTCACCCCATCCGTAACAAAGAAAGCCCCAAGTGCAATTTTTGGGCACAACGGTAAAAGCCTGGCCTGTAACCACAGCACCTGCAGCACCCTGGTGGTGCAGTCACACCCAGACTGTGCTGCATTTAAGTTTTCCTGCATTTAAGTTTTGCAAAATATTCATATGACCTGCAGACACCTCCTCCAGTGCTTTCTCCCAGTTTACTTGCTGCTGCAGCAGCGTAGCCTGGGAGTGCTCTGTACCTCAGTGCTCTTCAGAGGTGCTGGGCCTGGACCCCGTGAGCAACACGCAGGGGGAGATACTGCCCAG
>NW_009703661.1:0-12763 GCF_000703405.1 Apaloderma vittatum | reverse complement strand
TATATATATATATATATATATACTTTTTATTTTAGATGTACTTTAGACTTGGGTTGCTGTTTGCTAGAATCAGTTGAGAAAACATAGTGACTGTCTGACAGATTGATTTTTCCTCTTTATTTCTAATGCTCTCTCTGTGTTTGCTGCCTATGACACCAAAAGTATTCATACAGCTATGCACTGAGCTGGACTGGGCAACTGATGATGATGAAAACTAAACAAACATCACCTTCACCACAACTCTAAACCCATATCAGATAAATTAATTGCACACTGTTCTTATGTTTATTTGATGCCTTGGTGGAGAAATGACTTCTGCAGTCCTGCCTTTCTCTTTAGGTGGGAGAGGGATCTCTGTCCCCTCATATTTTGGCAAATCTTCAGTCTCCTGCAGCCTGCATGCAGCCCATCTCTGTAGTCAGTGTGATCCAAGAAGGAATGTATAGCACGATATAGTACCAGGCAGAAAAGCCAATACAGAGTATGGAGTTCAGAATAAGAGTGCCCTCACAAATTGTTTTACTGATAACTTGCATCTAAATGGCAACCATTTTCTAAATTCTAGAAAACACGTGTGGTTGAGGATGTTTAAGTTATGAGTACAGTGGATATTTTAATGGAGGAGGACTCAAATACTTCAGATGATTTCTGAAAGGCAAATGATGTAAAGATGGCTCCTGCCCATTCTTTCTTAAAGCCTGCCTTAATCAATTGGATAAAACATCATATATAAAGGCCTGTTTCAGTAAAAAGAGCCAAAGCTCCCTAATCCTAGTTGATGACTGTGTTTAGTTACCTGGCAGTACAAAAACTTTGTAAGATTTCCATTGCTGGCAAACCTAAAATGATGTTGGTATGTCTACTATTGGACTCCAACTTTTATGGTGTGTGTAGTGCGGAAGCCTGCTGAGAGACGTAGGGCAGCTTATTTTAATACTGCAAATTGGAGAGAGAAAAAAAAAAAATCCATCAGTTCATTTGAGATGTTGGATAAGCCGAGATCACAGCAGATGAGCAAACTTAATTCTACTCCAATTTTTTTTTTGTTCTCTGATATAGAGAATATAGTACCTTGTGACTCAACAGTGAATTTATTAATGAAGTATGGTAAAAATCTGTTACTGAGTTCAGTTCAAAACTTGCCTTTAATACTACTGCTGAAATGTCTTCTTGCATACAGTTCTAATAATTAACTCTTCTTTTTCACAGATAACTACTCTTATTAATCATAAGGATAAACCAAAGCGTTCCGACAAGACTCTGCAAGCAATTCAGCGAGTGGGCCAAGCAGTTAACCTGGCAGTTGGAAGATTTGTTACAGTAGGTGAAGCTATAGCCAATGAAAATCATGAGTTGAAAGAGGAAATGAGTGTTGCTTGCATAGAGGCAAGGAGAGCAGGTATGTAGTTACTCATGAAATTGTGCTTGTGCCATTTTTTGCACACTATTTTTAGTGTCAGGAGTAATGTAAGAACTTCATTATCTAATTGCTTAACCCTCTTCTGCTGGTTCATTCAAGGCCTGATGTGTTACCTGATTTTGTCACTTCACAGAATCATGGAATCATCCAGGTTGGAAAAGACCCTTGGGATCATCAAGTCCAACCATTAACCCTACTTGCAAGTTCACCCCTAGACCATATCATGCAAATCACTTACTTAAATTGGAGTCATCTTGTGAACAGGGAATAGAGTTGTGTGTTGGCTTTAATTTTTCTAGGATCTTTCACCAGAAGGAGATACCTGACTGGTCTTTGTTTTATGTTACTACAGACAAAGAGCAGAGTTTTGAGGATACAACTTTAGAGTTTATGGCTCTCAAGCTTAAACAGTGGAGTATTTAACTTAATTTGAGTGTTATGCTTTTGAGGTCACTGTGTTCTAAATCTGAATGTCTGAGTGAAGGTCAGTGTCAATCCATATTTCATCAGGACTTGGTAAGATGACTCACATCAGTCATCTGATCACTCCCATCAGTAGAATGAAAATCATATTGTACTTGCCTTTTTGCTGGATTCAGTTTTTGCTGCAGCGTGTGTGCATTGAATGTGAAGTTAGGGATAATTGATTGAGTTGCCTGCTGTCATTCTCCTCCTCCTGGAAGCCTCTGTCTAGGCAAATAATGGGTTACCTTCTCTGATACTATAAGAGAATGTCAGTGTCGTACTAGAAACTACTTTCCTGTGTATTAAGTACTATTCCTGGCATGATATTTCAGTGACTTCTAGTAAATGCATATGCTTAATCTGCAGTGCAGCCTTCAAGAAGATGACATCTAGAAGAACGTTCGTTTCATTGTTAGTGGTGGTGGGGTTTTGGTGTCTTTTTTCCAAATACTTTTGGATCATGGGAAATTCTACTTAAAGCTTTTCCTACTTAAGCAGGTAGAAGTACCTACAGGTCTGATGGACTTTCTGCCTACTGTGACTTCAGGGAGACTGTCTTGAGCTTCAAGATGTGGAGGCAAATAAATGACTCATCAACCCTAATGTTTTGATGACTACAGAAAGGAGTAGTACTCTATGCCAAGATATGGGTTACTGTACTTAAAATGGATCTTTCAATTTAAACAGTGGACTTGTGAGCGTGGGGGGTTTTTTTAACTTTTAAATAACCTCGGAAGCCTGAGAAACTTGCCTTTTGCTATCCTAGCTGGTATATTTCTTGCTGAATCACTGTGCTGGCCTTAAACTTTGGGGATGCATTTCATACTATTTTTGTGATTTAAAAAATAAAACCACCACAAAACCTTTGAAATTGGGAATGGTTTTATAAGAAATCCTCTGAAAGTCCCTCAACAATGAATCACAATGTTAGAAACATGCTTGTTATGAATGATTGTTTTTATGATTTGAAGGACTATTCTAGATAAACTTCAGACTGAAAATTCATAGTCGCTCCAGTAAACTTGGCTGCAAACAGAGATGTCCTAATTTGAAAACATTCCATGTGTTCTGTGAAGCATGTGTTTTCTCTTCAGAGATCCAAGTGCTGACAAGCCAAAATTGCCAAAGTTTACGTCGATAATCTCAGCTGCTGCAAGAGCATATCAGTCTGGACCTCTATTTCTTGACTTGCCAGTTATGCTGTGGCCAAGTGCTTTTTCTTCCTATCAGTGTATCCAGGAGGAGCTCAGAATCTAAAAACAGTCTGCAGTATTTTCTTTCACCAAATAGTTGTACTTTTTTACATTGTAAGTTTTGTTTCCTGTTATGCAGTAATGTGTCTTAGTCTAGAGGAGTGAAGAAACAGACTGTTTACTTTTCTGTCAAGCTTCACATTTAACTTGGCATGGGTCGGTTATTTTCTCTGAGCTGTCCATTTGAGATCTAACTGATGACTTACATGGGAAATCCAGTACATCAAACACATTTGCTGCTGTGTTTTTGTTTGGTGGTTTTTTTATGTCAATGTTATCTCTATGGACTGTTAAGTGTTGGACAAGGTAGGACAGTCCTTTGTGTAGATAGATTCTTATGTATAGCTGTCATCTGAATTCAGTCTCTGAATTGATCAAGTGCCCTTTTGAAGAAATTTGGTGTTCCCAAATAAGCCAATGGAGTCTCCTGGCCAATTATAGCCAAGAATATTGACATAAAAGAATCCCATGTTCCCATGTCATGGGCAGCAGAAAGCCCTTGTTCTTCAGGACAGAGGATGTTTTAGAGATGGTCATACTTCTTTTTAGCTGTTAAATTAAGATTGCACCTCAAAAATTAAAGGGACACTTTAAGTGTAGAAGATAGATTTAAACACTGAAGAATTCAGAACATTAAGCGTCTCAGTTGCTAAGAAAAGTAATGAGTTTTTAAATCAATTGCATATCCTGCAGAGGCTTTCACAGATGACAGATGTTGTATCAGTCTCTTGTGAAGGGTATAATCAGTGATCAGAAGTGTTTCAGACTTGTTATGACTATTTCCTTGTAATAAACCTTGTAATTTGATTGACTCAAAATAGAATCATAAAACACTGCAGAGGGTCATGTAGCAGATTTTGCCTAGTCTTGCACTATGTCAGTATTTACAGTGACAGTATAGTAGTGGTATGTAACTCAAAGAAGCACATTTTTAGATGCCCATCTGTGACTTTTTTCTCCAAAACTAGGAAAGACTGGTTAATTTATAAGAGAAAACACATGTCAAGAATGAGCTAGTGTCACAATATTTTTGGTATTCCCTGCCAGTTAACTACGTAGCCCTAGAGGAAGACATGGAGGAAAATGGAAGCAATAAATATGGCTCTCCTATTTTTGAGTTGTCTTTTAGTGCAGAGAAGGACTAAATTAAGAAGGTTGAAAAATCAGCAGTTTGGATAAATAGAATCACAGGATAACTTATATTGGAAGGGACATTTAACTCCAAGAATGGAGACCGTGCAATTTCTTGTACACCTCTTACAGTGTTTGACCACTTTTACAGTGGCAATAGTATTTTCTTGTATCTTGTCCATTGCCTTTTGTCTTACCATCATGCACCTCTGGGAGTTTTCTGTCTTCTCCATACCTGCCTAGTAGCTAAGTAGTTGTAGAGCACAGTAAACTCTGCCATCGGCCTTCTCTTGAGGTAGAACAAACCTGTTTCCTTCAGCCTTTCCCCTGACATCACGTGCTCCAGCATGTCAGTGTTTTCCCGGGTACTGAGAAGTCCAAAACTGGGCATGGTGGTACTCCAGATGCTATCTCACAAGTACCAACCAGAATGAAAAAGTCGTTTCTGAAGCCAGCTGGTTACACCTCTATAACATCCCAGAGTGCAGCTGGCCATCATCATTGACTCCTTTTCAGCTCTTTGTCTATCAAGACCCCCATGTCTTTCCTTGCAAAGGTTTTCCCTAGGCAGCTGATGCCAACCTCTACTCCTGTGTGGTGTTATCCCAGTCCAGATGCCAGACTTGGCATTTTTGCCTTTGTTGGACTTCATAGAATCATAGAATGGCCTAGACTGGAAGGGACCTTAGAGATCCTTTAATACAACCTCTCTGTCATAGGCAGGGACGCCTCTCAACTAGATCAGGCTACACATGGGGACCGAACGGGGATTGAACCAGCGGCCTTGGTGTTATCAGCACCATGCTCTAACCGGCTGAGCTACCCAGCCCATCACAAACTTCCTGTCAGATCATCTTTCTCTCCTGTCCATCTGTCTAGCAGCCCTGTCCTCCAGAGTGTCAGACACTCTGAATTTGATATTGTTCACATGCCCGTTGAACATGCTGGCCCATCATCCAGGGAACAATTTTGATGCCTTGTCCACTGAGGGACACCAGTGGTAATTGACTGCCTCTTGGGCTTTGTACCAATTGTCACCATCCTCGAGCCCAAGAGTCAGGTCCATTTTTCTGCTCACCTTATTGTTCACTTTTCCAGTTCATATCTCATGATTTAGTTAGAAGGTCATTATGGGAGATCATGTTGGTGGCCTTGCTGAAGCTGAGATGAACAGCATCCATTACTTCCTTTTCTAGAGGTGGTGCCATCTCGTCACAGAAGGCTTTCAGGTCAATAAGGGATTATTCATCCTTGCAGGTCTGTGCTGACTCTTCTCAGTTACCTTTTTCTGCTTTGTCTGGTTATGACTTCCAAGATGATTTTAATAATATTACTGGAGGCTGACATGAGGCTGAGTAGCCCATAATTGACTGAATTTTTCTCATTACCCTTCTTGAAGATGAGTGTGACAGTTGCCTTTCTATCACTGGAAATCTGTCCAATTGTCACAATCTTTCAGACATGATAGCAGAATTACAGTGTCACTAAACTGCTCCTTTGACACTCAGATATGTCCCGTGGACTTGGGTATGTCCAATTGGCTTAAATAGTCCCTAGCTTAGTCTTTTAACCCCAACAGGCGTTGCTCCTCATAGCTTACTGCCAGGGCACTGTTTCTCTTCTGTAGTTGTAGATTTGCAGCTCTTTCTGTGTCCTCTGATTACTCTTTGTATGACTAGATGCTTCAATTCACTTGATAAGTTGTCTTCAAGAAATGGGATAATGACGTTGTACATCCTTCCCTGGTTACCAGAAGCACTTTGCATCTATTTTAATTGTTCTTTGTGTGTTTCTACAGTATTTTATGTTTATATTTTGAGGTCAAAGGAAGAGACTGGAGTTAATCTACTGACAAAGTTGAACAGTTCCAACCAGAGAGCTGTCTAAACTGAAAAGAATGTGACTGTGCAGAAGGCAGTGTCCAATCTGTTGGCTGTTAAATGTTCTCCTGACGGGAGGCTTGCCCTACAGCTTTGCTGTTGGTCTGTCTGGCTGCTATGTTTGGACAGTAGCCATACTTTTATATATAATTCTCCTTGCTTCTATTCATTTTCAGGCCCTTCAGCTGTGGAACTCACCATCTTGGAGCATACTCTGTTTATCATGTTTGTATGCTTGCACTAGAGACCCTCTGATTATTTGTAGCATGGCTTCTGTGACCTGGCCTGGTCCTAGCAAAAGTACTGGAAGTTCCTTGCCATAGTGCTGTACTTACTCAGGCAACTTAGGAGCTCAAAGGATTATTATTGTCAGAGGAGAAAAATCTATATGTAAACACTATGAAGCGCGTGGAGCTCTGTCGTTTGAAGGACTGTCAGGCCTTACCTGTTCTGTGGTATTTGGGCGTGATATTTCCAGAGTAATAGTGCACACTCAGGTCCTTTTTATGGGAACTCTGGCTTTATCAGGCTTTTGGAATATGTTGACTGCTTAGGTGAATTCCCTTAGTTGAATCTTTGAAGATGGGTCAGAGGGGACTCAATCAAATGTCGTAGATTTTGTCTTCAAGAATGATCTGCAGGTTAGTTGTGGGTTGGTATTTTGTCTTGCATGCTAACAAAAACTCTGTCTTAGAGCTTGCCTGAATTCAGTTTCTGAGCAGTCCTGTGGTTGAGGAATAGGGAATTCCTCTATGCCTTTCCTCTACTGCACTATTTTCTAGGGTACTCCAGAGGATTTAATTGGATAGGAGACTGATTTTTCTAAGTCAAGAAGATCCATTGGCTGTATTGAATTGTAGACTTGTTAACTGCATAAAAATAAAAGTGGCCGAATAGTCCTATTTAACTATTATCATATTAGTTGCAAGTTGAGTAAAAAGATGCCTTATGAACTGAAAATCAGTGCTTCTTTGCTTCTTCTTCTCTTTTGTTCCTGACAATGCACTTTCTCGTGGCCCTCCTTTGAACATAAAGTGCAGTAGTCTCAATATAATACTTTAGTCCTATAAGTTATAAAGTTACTCTTTGGAATTTCTGTATTCCTTATGCCTGAAAACTTATACAGGAATAGGAAAACCATACATTATGGGAGTACTAACTGAAATTTAGAAAGTGCAGGGGAATTCATAGTTCTTCATTCCTTGCTTCATCCCATTCCTTCAGTGGGTTAATGCTGCAAGTGTCAACACTGATTAGACTTTTGCTATTAAAATTGGAAAAATATCTCCAGTGACTGTTTTCTCCCTCCACACTCCCAAGCTCTGCCCCCTCCACCTCAAATATCTGTGGACTACTGTGAGATAATTAGAATATGTTACAAATGGAACAATGAGGCAGTCCTGTGTAATAGTCCAAATTTAAGTATGGAGAGGGTGCCACCAACAGTCAGTAGAAGGAAGTGAAGCGAAATTAAGAGTTGTAGGTAGCTCTGAAATTATTGTTTTATCCCACAAAGGTAAAAATTAAGAATGCTTAATGGCATGGTATCTTTTTTTTTTTTTTTTAGTATGAAATGTTAATTATTTCTTTTTCCCTCTAGGTGAAACAATTGCCCAACTTACAGACGTCTCAAGCTTGGATCATCCAGAATCTGATAGCCACATAACAATCTTTACGGACAAAACGGGTGTGGTAAAAGCTGCAAGACTGTTGCTTTCGTCTGTCACAAAGGTGCTGGTGTTAGCAGACAGAATTGTTATTAAGCAAATTATAACTTCAAGAAACAAGGTATTTCTAGGTTCTTTTTTGTTCTGTTTAACTGATACCTGCAGTCAGTGCAAAAGAGTGCAAGTAAATGAAGTGGTATTTTCATTGTATCTCTAGAGGAAGCGCAAAATAAAGAGGTAAAAATTAATATCTTGCACGTATTCACCTAACATATCTGAAAGGGGATGGCTGTAGGTCAGGAGAAATAAAATAACAGTTTTGAGTGTTTTTCTATGTTTTACGTGACACATATTGCTCTATTGACTTAGTATGCTGGAGAAGATGCTGTGTGACTGCTTATTTAACTTTTTGCTGCAACATGGAAGGTGTATCTGTCAGTAAAATGACCAATAAAAGCTTCTGCTTGCTAAGGACAGGATATTTGTACTGTCAGGATCAAGACGAGGAGAGCATTATGAACGTGTCTGAGGCAAAAAGCTGTGAGGAATGCTGATAAAAGTCTGTGCGAGTAAATTTTAAACAGATTAGAAGTTTTTTGTGCAGTTTAACTTAAGTATTTAAACTTATCTTGAAATGACATAGTTGATTTTAAATAATGCATAAAGGCTCATTTAACCTCAAATGTAATCTATTTTGTGTACTGCACTGTCTTGCCTGTAGGTTATTCTGTTCCTTTTTTTTTTCTCCTCTGATGTGCTAAAACAAAAATAGAAAAACCTTATGTTTGAAAAATGAGAGTCTGATAGGTCCTGGGCTTTTCCATTAAGTTTGAGTCATAATCCTCTTTCTTCTTCTGACTCCTCATGCTGTCTCTCTTCACTTGTCCACTTTTGGTTTCCAGACATGCTGGTCTCTATTTTGCATCTTCTAGAGCCAAGACACTTTTGAGTTCAGGACTTGAAAAGTATGGTGATACCTTCTTCAGTCTGGCTTTAGACTTTGCAGCACTGACTTTGTTGTCTTAGTGCTCTTTTCTTCTCCCAGTAGTCGGTGAAGATGGCAGCAGTGTTATCAATATTAATTTGCTTAATTTACTTGCAGCTTTGGTCTTTTCTTTCACTGGAGACCAGAATGGTGCATTTAATACCTTCTGCTGCTTTTCACTAGCTTTTCTTCTGCCATCATCTGCAGGCATGGAGTGATCTGAGTTAATTTACCTTTCCAAAGTGACTGGTGTTAGCACAGATCTAGGCTACAGCTGTGCAAGTTCTTGTGTTATGAAGGGTTAAGAAGTGATATACCCCTTCGGCAACAGGGCATGGTTTATGATAGTCTTAAATATATATGGAACTATTGTCATATGTACAGCAATGTGAATACAGTAAGCATAGGTGCAAGATTTAATTCTGAAGGTATTTACAGTGGAGTCTCCTATTCCAGAGTAAGTGTGTCTGACTTTGATTGCCGTAGTCACCCTAGTCTTTATGGTCTTTTGGGTTTTACTGCATGTGTTTGAGAATGTCTGCTTCTGTTTATGGTACCACTAGAGCAATTCACATCTCTAAGACTAAATTAAACAAATGGTGGTGTCTTATACAAGAATACCCTCATCTTTATGGAGTACATTCCAGGAAAGTGGTATGATGGATATCAAACTGTTCTTCCTCTAAGAAATACTGTTGTAGAGGGATGATGTGGGCAGGGATTTAAGAAGGTGCACACACATAATAAGAGACAGTGTAGTGTAATACAGCATAGAGGATGGAAAGGCAGGAACAGGTGCATCCATACAGCCAACTGGAGCAGATGCTGGCTTCTTGGAGTGGATCACTGTGCCAGAAGATCTCAACTGCATTTTCACCTTAGAGACTGAACGCCCAGTATTAAACTTTTAGTGCTAGTTCTCATGCTGCCTGTTTCTGAATGCTTTCATTTCATCTTCGTCGTATGACTCAAGAGTAGTTAAGTCAACCCAGGGCAAAGGACAGAGAAGCAGCTTAGGGCTTGGATGTCCAATCTTGTAGACTGATGAAGTGATTGAGATCTTCTGGAATGCTGAACTGCTCCAGAATCCAGCCTCTGGTTGATGATCCGAATGATTTTTTTTTTCTGTGTTCTCTGTACCATGTATACAGTCTCTGTGTGTTTAGACTGTGTGCATTTGTTAAGTCCCTGCCCACATCTTTCCTACCGCACAAAATTTGTTTCGTTGTCCATCAGAATCAGTCACTGCGTCAGTGAGCTTAAAGCCTTGCTTCACTTAATGTTGTCAGTCAGGTTAGGAGTGCCTGAAGGAGTAGGGCAGTGACAGACAGTGGTGGTGTTTCTGCACTTTGTGGGCTGGATCAAAACATGGATGTGCCCCACAGTGATGTCAGCCTATGACCGCCATCTGAAAGGCAATGTTTATAATGCAGCAGTAGCTGCATAATACTAAGATCTAATTTAGATATTAATAGGAACATAAAGCCTTTTTAAAATATGTTTTTAACCTTGTTTTAAAATGTTCATTTTAATTGCAACCTGTTTCATGTTAAAGTTTAAAATGAAAAATTATGAAGACATCAGAGGTATTTTGCATTTGAACAGCTTCTTGAATAAGCTTCAGACAAATTTAGATCTGTCTATATGTTTTCTCCCTATATGTAGTTTCTTGGAATGTCAACTCTGCCTGGAATGTCTAGAATTATTAGCTGTAATGAAAATCCATGTGCTTGCACTGAAATTTATATTTGACAAGAGATTTGTCATGACAGAAATGCTTGCTTTAGGGTAACTGTAACAGAGTTACTTGCAACCAAACCCATACTTTGGAAGTACTATGCTTGCTTTAATCAAGAATGAACATAATTATTGTTTTTTAATCCATTTTTAGAAAAGGAAACTGGGCTGTAACTGTTTTCTCCTTTCTCTTCATTCACTTTTCTACATCCTTACTTTCCCAGTCCCATTATTCTTTGTTTCTTCCACTCTCATACTGCTGTTTTCACGTCTTCATCTTTGTGCAGCTTTCCAAGCCCATTATAGCCCAGCCCTGCTCATGCATCAACACCTCAATCATAGAAGTTCCTGTTTCCTCAGCCTTTGTGCAACTAGGTGCATAACATAACATACTGCAGTCCATTATTGCATGATAAAACAATCAGTTCCACAGTACTCACAGAACTGAGTGGAACATTTCCTTTGTGTAGGTTTTAACTGCAACTGCTCTATTACAAAAGATCAGGTGCCTCTAGGAGAGTTTACGTGGATTGCAGGGAAAGGGTAGCTTGTCGTAATCACATACGCAGACTGCTCTTTTGCTTGTGAGGGGAGATACTTTTTGGCAGAAGAAAGGAAAAAAACCCTCCCTTTTAAGTACACATTTTTTCTTACCTCCAGTCTGAAACTGCTTTCACTGTATTCCCTTCTGAAAATATTTAGTAGATTTGAAAGAGCACTTTGGGATTAACAACTATACCTTAACCTGAAAATCTCTCATGTTAATCTCTATTATAAACCATATTGTAGTGACTTTAGTGGGATAGTTTCAGCAGTTTTTAAGCTCCATAATAATGCTTGCTGCATGCTATAGAAAATGCTGATTTTGCATGCTTTTATCTATCTTGAGTAAGATCTTGATACCACTCGGGTTCATTTAGTTCTTTGTTTTATATAGAGCTAGTAAAAATCGTTAGAGTAAGTTGTTACAGAGAGCATAAAACTATATATAAACTAAATTGTAACTTTTATTTTCTTTTGTGGAATGCTGCTGTGTGGGGGTTTTTTGTGTTTTTTTTTAATGCACACAAACATTAAATCATTTGTCTGTGCAACTGTGGTTCAAAAGTTGTGCATCTGAAATTGGACTTTGAGAGTTATGGTATAGGGATATAATCTGTATATTTATTTCAAGTACTTACAGTTTTAAATTTAGTATGACAGTAATATTTTTACTGAATCTGGAAACTGAATCCTATGATACTGTTACTCTTAATACTGGGGAGAGTGAGGGAAGTGTTTTTTGAGAGCTGACAACAAATGACTTCATTTTGGATTTCCAGCTGTTGAGTTATTAATGTTTAAATAGTGACAAAATCTATACATTTTAAACAACATGATTTAGAAGTGTCTGCAAATAGTAGTGTTCCTAGTTTAGTAATAATATTTTCCATTTAGCATCTTGATAAGCTACTGTATTTTCCCTTATCATGCAGGTTCTTGCAACAATGGAACAACTAGAAAAAGTCAGTAGTTTCCAGGAGTTTGTACAAATATTCAGCCAGTTTGGAAATGAAATGGTAGAGTTTGCCCATTTAACTGGAGATCGACAGAATGTAAGTATTAAGAAAAAGTTGAAAGATGTGTAAGGTATCATTTTCATCTGATTCACTGGAAAAATTCGCTTCTTCTGGGATGGTTAAGTGCTACAAAACAAAACAGTTGCTAGTGTCCTGTCTCTGAAGTCTAATTTCTTCTTGCTCCACTCAAAGGACATATTTTGATTTTTACAACTCAGCCTGAGAAATACCACTGTGCTGTTTGATCTGCATATCTTCCAGAAGCCTGGATGCACGTTATTTGAGATGTCCTTTGGCTTCAGTCACTGGCTTTTGGCTCTGACTTTCTGGCTTACTACTCTGTGAGAATTTGTCTGTTGTTACTTGACAGAAATATTTGATGTTTGCACATAGTGAAGGGATTTGAAAGCAGACCAATTATTTTAGAAAACTGCAAACATGGAATCTTTAGATCCTAGTAAAGCATTTGCATAATAATAATATTATTTTGCTAGATTTAGATCAAAACCTTCTTCTATTGGGATAATAATTTTTTACTTCTACTTCAATGTCAAAACATGAAAGGTTTGCTGAGGCTTAAGACTTCTGCTGTGAGCTCTAGCTGCTTACCTGCGGCAATCAAATCCGCCATTCAGAACTGAACCAGGGCCTTATGTGTGTATATAT
>NW_009703660.1:1485-1781 GCF_000703405.1 Apaloderma vittatum | reverse complement strand
GAATATTGGGGGCTGGGGGGGATCCCCCAGTGCCACCCCCCCTGCCAGGGCAGGGTCACCTCCAGCGGGTCCCCCGGGTGGGTCTGAAAGTCTCCGGGGAAGGCGCCTCCAGACCCGCGCTGGGCCGGGGCTGCGTCACCTCCCGGGGAAGAATTTTCTCCTGGTGTTGAGGCAGAACTTCCTGTGTTTTAACTTAATCCCATTATTTCACGTTCTGTCGCTGGGCAGCACTGAGAAGAGATTGTCCCCTTCCTCCTGACCCCCACCCCTCAGATCTTGGGGGTTAAATCCCCTCT
>NW_009703660.1:555-1444 GCF_000703405.1 Apaloderma vittatum | reverse complement strand
GTTCAGGGCCCTTGATCATCCTCTCTTGGCTGCTCGTCCCGCAGGAAAGGGCCTCGTTCTGTTTTCCTGCACTTCTAGATGTGAAAAAGCCCCAAGAAGGCAGCAGGTTCAGGTGAACACCTCGGTTACACTCAGAACAAAGCTGCTTCGGGTGGTTTCCGGGCCCGGTGCTGCGGGAGCGTCCCCGGGTGTTCCTGAGCCGCTTTTATCCCTGTTGCCGAGACCAGCAGATAAAATCAAAGCAGCTTTTCCCATTTGGGCTTCCCTGCTGTCGATTTTTGCAACGCTAGAGCGAGCAGAGGAGTTGCAAGAAGAAAAAAAAAAAAAATATGAAAAAAACCCCACTTGGATTTGTGTCAGAAGATCTTAAGGTGGTGTCTGGGGAAACTATTTTTAGCGGGATTGCATAACTCAAAAAGCTGAGACTTTACCTACTGGGCAAACGTTTGTTTCCCCGCGCGCGGTGCTCGGGGAGGATCTCTCCGCCTGCCTGGGGGCTCCGGAGGGACCTTCGTTCTCCCCATTTAAATTCTCAAAAAGGCAAGGGAAAGGAATTCTTAGTGTTACACTCATCTTCCCCTTTTTTTTTCCCCAGATCCGTGCTGCCTGAGCTCATGCCTCCCGCGCGGCCGCGGCTCGGGGCCCTCGGAGAAGGACGTTTGAACCCGTAGGAGAGGAAGGTGAGAAGATGGGCCATCGGGAGCGTCCCCCTGCCACGAGTGAGCCCAGCCCAGCCCTGCCTCTGCGCCGCCCGGGGAGGAATTCTGCTGCGGAAGGTAAACCCGGCGCCGTCTGGGGATGAGTTTAAATCCTTCCTGCCCACACGTGGAGCCTCCGACACGTGAGCGGTCGGGGTTACGTCAGCAGTTGAACGGGCTGGCGCTCTGGG
>NW_009703660.1:0-544 GCF_000703405.1 Apaloderma vittatum | reverse complement strand
GGCGTTGTGAAAGCCGTATTTATCCGAGAGCCGTGGTTTTGCTCGGCTGACGAGGGAGATCTCGGTGTGACTTGCCGGTCCCCTGACGGTGCAGCACGGACGGTTGCTCTCGCAGCGCCGGCGTCGCCGTTTGGCGATCGCGGGGTCGTGGCTCTTGCTCTAAAGCCGTTAAAGAACCTTCCTTGGGAAGGAGCATCTGCAGGGAAACGGCAAAATCTTCCTTAAATTCCCGGGTTTGAAGCGAGTCCTGCCAAACTGGCTCAGGAACTGCCCCTGCCTGATTTCCCTCCGCGCTGGGAGGCGAGGGGCAGGCCCCCGAGTTCCCGGAGGCTCGCAGGGAAAGCGCTTGGCTACGGAAACCCGGGGATGAGTCTGGTGCTGGGGAAAAGTGTCGCGAGGGGCCGCGGGGGCAGCCGAGCACGATGCAAAACGAGCTTCTGGCGGAGCTAAAGGTAACAGCACCCACAGACTGCGCCGCTTGAGGGTCCCTGGTGTTGGGTGGTGACCGTGTAGGCTCTGAGGTGTCAAAAAAGCAGAGAACAGG
>NW_009703659.1:0-236 GCF_000703405.1 Apaloderma vittatum | reverse complement strand
CACCATGGCGACACCCCTGGCCATCCATGCGGCCAGCCACGGGGACACCTTTGGTCATCCATGGTACCAACACAACCAGCTGCAGGGACACCACTGGCCACCACGGGGATGCTGTGACCACCCGTTGTGACACCACCAGCCACCCCCAGGGAATGAGGGGACATACTGGGGACAATCCTGCCCCTTACCTCTCGACAGCGGGGTGGCAGAGAGGGCGGGGGTCCTGCGGGGACAGG
>NW_009703658.1:1496-1728 GCF_000703405.1 Apaloderma vittatum | reverse complement strand
AAAAAAAAAAAAGATTAAACCACCCGGGGAGGTGGTTTGCCTTGAAAAAATCCTCGCTGCAGGTGGAATTCCTTCGTTTTACCCAACCCTGGCGACAATTTGAGGTGCAGGGGGGATAATTAGAGTAACGAGCGGGGGCTCAGGGCTCGGGGTTTCCCCCCGGTGGGGCTCGGCTGCCGGCCGAGGGGGGTCTCGCTCAGGCAGCAGCTGAGCCGCTGCCCCGGACGCCCCA
>NW_009703658.1:731-1030 GCF_000703405.1 Apaloderma vittatum | reverse complement strand
AAAAAGCCGAGGGAGGGAAGGTGTCCTGGTGGGATGGGAGCTCTCTGGCCCCGGGGCTGAGGCAGAGGAGGGCTGCGCGCCCTGGACCCTCGCCTTGAGCCTCGAAGGAGGTGGATAAAGCACCTCTGCTAAAGCCCCTCCGCTGCACCCGTAACCGAGGCTTGGGTCCACAGGTGGTGATTTCCAGCGAGCGAAAGCAAACAGGAGGGCAGGGAGGGGAGTGTTTGAGGTCCTGGGTGAGGAGGGGCTGGCAAACAGCCCGGCCGGGAAACCTCTGCATTTCCTTATCCTCTCCCAGG
>NW_009703658.1:359-689 GCF_000703405.1 Apaloderma vittatum | reverse complement strand
TGAGGATGCAGGTGCTCTGTTCCCCGGGAGCGGGGTGGGATGTGCCGGGGCAGCTCCGGCCAAACCACAGCCGAGCTGTTTTGTTCAGCCCAGGGTCCGTCCGTGAGCGAGGTCACGCCGGGGCTATTACTCGCCCGCAAAATGCCCATTTCCTATAGCGCAGCCCTATAAAAAAAAATAATAGCAATCCGTGCCCGATTTCTGATGACCTTATGTTACGTGCCTGCAGACAGGTGAGCCAACCGGGTGGAGTTTTCCTCTTGACTTCGCAGGGCTCGCAGCTGCCCTTTAATTAATTTTAAGTGAAGTTAATTGAAACGGGGCATAGCC
>NW_009703658.1:0-228 GCF_000703405.1 Apaloderma vittatum | reverse complement strand
AGCTCCGCCTCGGTGTGCGGGTACAAACGATTGCCAGGAGTGGGGAGGGGTGGGGGCGGAATTTCTGCCCTTTCTGACCTCCTTGGCTCGACGGGTTGCGAAGCTCTCGGTGCCGTAACCTTTTGTCGGGTGACGTGGGCAGCGAGGGAAGGGATGGGCAGTGGGTCGCTGCCGAGCATCCTTCACGTAGGAACAGCTCAGGGGGGGTCAAGGTCAAGGCCAAGGCGC
>NW_009703657.1:18649-20783 GCF_000703405.1 Apaloderma vittatum | reverse complement strand
TGCTGTTTTCCCTTTGGGGAAACTGAGGCACGGGCAGCCAGGGTGCGTTTGATCCACCGGGGGCTCTGTCCTGAGACAAACCGAGGCACCCACGCCTGGTCTGTCCCCCACTCAAGGAAAGGTGGGGCTCAGTGCTTCCCACACCTTGTCCCACGAACGCACGACAAAGCCACCCTCCCATGGGATGGCCTGGGTCTGCCCCTGGAGCACTGTGACCTCCTGCCCTGGCTTTCTCCAGGGGCTGGACGGCAATTTTTCCAGATGTCACGTGCAATTACTGCAAATATAAAATGAAAAGTTAAGTGGCACCAGGGGAGAGATATTGTTTCTCCCCTCCATAAATTAGCCATCCCCCCAGAGGCGTTTTACAAGGCTGTTTTACTTGATGGCCCTAAACAAGTCATGCTTGTGACCCAGAGCCAAGCGGGTGAATTACCCCTCCCTGTCCCCGGGTGAAGTTTAACCACACCGGTGCCAGCAGAGGACATGCCATGCCCGGTGTTATCCTCTGATGAGCATGTTCCAGGACACAGCAGCATCAGGCTCTGCAGCTTCACCATCCACCCTGTTCGTCCTCTTAAGTCTGGAGCAGTGCTCTTTGTGCCGTTTGCTCCTGCGATTGTGTATGTGCCAATCCTCTTTCTCTTCCCTGGAACATAAACAAAAATTAACTACAAGGGAGGAATAAATGAGCCTTACTTGAGTGTTCAGAATGCTGTCCAAGCCTACCTTCTACTCTGAAGAGGACGGGATACCAGAGCTCGCATAAATCTGTCTGGAGGTATCACAACTGCTGTGGGTTTTACAGGGAAGGCATACTGTACATATTCTGTCTTAAACCGTGCACTTGGCATTTCTACCGTGACTTTGGCCTCAACACCGGGGCTGTGCTTGCAAACCCCTCACCCATGTTCCCTTCCACTCGATGCTTCAATTTCTGTCCCATACAACTGAGTTTCCCATTCAACACCGAAGGAAAGCTGCTGGTTCGCAAGCACGTGGTATTTAACCACCTCAGTGAGGACTTCAGAGAGAAGATTTTCAGAAGAAGGTGGCCCACAGCTCACTTGGGTCTGTAGGAAACCTGGCTTCACTGGGCAATGCTTAATTCTCCAAAACCCACCTGTGAAAACCCCAGGGATGAACGGCCCCGTGCTCTGCCCTGCTGAGAAACTGCCGCAAAAAAGACCCAAAGCAGGACACGTGTTGTCAGGTTTTCTGCCTGTACCAGCTGAAAAACTTCACTGAAATAGGTGGTTTCTGGGTGAGGGGCAAGGGAGCAGCGTTCAGCTGCAGTGGGAAGAATCCCTCGCAAGCCAAGAGCATCGCGGAGTCCAGGCTCCGCAGTCATCACTGTTACGCAGCGAAGGTTTAGCACAAAGGACTCCATTATTACACTTGCTTCTATTATAAACTCAAGCAATCAGCTAAAAATATTTCGGTGCCTGGCAGATTATTTTTCGCTATTTTAATTATTAATTTTTCTTGTATTCCTCGAGTCTGCTCAACTGTAAATCACAGAAACAACCTCGGCTCCAAGTGGAAGAAACCAGCTGTACTATTCTGCTCCCACACTTTGCAAAGAGGAGAAGGGAAGAATTATTTACGCTATGTTTGTACTATTTTCTGTTTGTTAGTTCTCTCCTTCTAGCCCCACCCCACCATCTGCTTTCAAAGCCGTGAAGAGAAAAATGGATTTCACAGGCTTTTCTGATATATTTGCCCCTACACGGCCAGTCCTTTGAGTGGATTTACTCAGCCTTGTAGGCTTTCTGGTGGAGGTGCTGCACAATCCCCACCCCGAGATTTCAGATCTCCTTCCCATGTGCAGGTTTGATAAAGTTTGTAAGGAGAAAGCAGGTTTTTTTATTCCCAAAAGGCAGGATAAGGAGCACGGTCACGCTCAGCACCCTTTTTGAGGGACAAGGTGAGTTGGGAATCGGCTCGGAGCAACACGTTCCCTCACCCTGAGGAGAGCAGGAACTGGCCGAGAACCTGACGGTCCCGTGGGAAAAACCGAAACAAACGATTTGGCAAATTGGTGCATGGAATAAAACAAACCGCGTTGTTGACAAAAATACATAAATCAGTTGGGTTTTGTCCAGGCTCTTTACAAGGCACCTGTCAGAAAACT
>NW_009703657.1:18055-18499 GCF_000703405.1 Apaloderma vittatum | reverse complement strand
GGAGAGGAGAGGAGAGGAGAGGAGAGGAGCCCACTGTGGTAGTTCCAGTCAAGTAGTTCTGTAACTGCAAAACCAGCGAGACCCTCGGGTGCTGTGAGACCGCTGCTGGCGGTGGACGGGTGAGCAACGCTGACCTTTAGGCACCTGTTTAACTCCCAGCCCTCTGCAAGCTTCAGCGATGTTTGCGGCATTTCTTACACATCTGAGGTTAACTGCCCGGGTAAGGCTTTGCCTGATCAGGGCTTTTCCCTCCAGCAGTAGCAGCTGTCACATTTTTGACAGGACTGTAATTTTTTATTATTTTTTTTTTCATATCCTTTGAAGATTTTTCCAATTTTAACAACTCGCCGCGCGGGCAAACGAGCTTCTTTTAGGTCGGGCTGAGTAACTCCGTAAAGGTCTCTCGTTTATTGCGAGTTATTACCTCCTCAGAATGACTGTACC
>NW_009703657.1:17651-18016 GCF_000703405.1 Apaloderma vittatum | reverse complement strand
CCGTGCCGTTTTTGACCCCGAAGCTCTTCCCTTCCAAGATATTTATTATCGCAGCCGAGGCTACCACAGGTGGCAGACCTTCCTTCTCCGGCTTCTTCCCTGGGTCTGTGGGGCAGGTGCTGCACCGAGCAGATCCTTTAAGGTGCGTCAAGTCTCTGAACATCCCAGCAGCCAAAGGATTGGTAACCACAGGGTAAATAACTCCGTCTGCTCTTCATTCACACCAGTGTGGCACAGAGGGCACAGCAAAACACCCACAAGATTTTAGGTCAGGTCTTCGAGGAAACGAACAACCTGTGAGAATAGCCTGACAAAGCAAAACCCTGCCATTAATCAGAAATACTTGCCCAGGGGTGAGAAAGTGT
>NW_009703657.1:13256-17634 GCF_000703405.1 Apaloderma vittatum | reverse complement strand
CAGGCTGGGCCCTGATTTCTTCACTGGTTGCCTCTGTGCCCCACTGGCTGGTTTTTCTATTCTGAGGTTCTCCATCTCTGATAAGCTCCAAGACATGTTTTAATGTGTTTTTCTTCCCCCTCCTTCTTTTCTCTTTTAAGTTAATCCCTCTCGGTGGTTTCTGACATTGTCAAATGGCTTTTGTGTACTGTCAGAGAATCTCTTGATGTAGCTACAGAGCAGCTGCTAACAAGTTGCCCCTGGGATCCTACATCTATGAGGCTGTCTGCCTGTATAATGATTTTCAAATAACTAAATCTATTAATGAGATCTCTGTGGGAGCAGGGCTGAGGGACGGGGAGCGGCAGAGGTGGCAGCGACCTGCACGGACCTTTTCCTCTTAGTCATGAGGGGAAAACAAGGAAGAAACCGTAAGATTCAAGAGATTCATTCAATAAGTCAGTCCCTTCCTCCCCAAATTGGGATGGGAGCCTTAGTATTAAAAACTCAGAGATAGTCTTTGGGGTTTGTTGCTTCTGCCCCAAGATTTAGGAGCTGCTGGGATCCAAGAAATACTGATAGTGTGAGGCTAAGCCTTCAAGTTTAAAACCAGCAAGCAAAGCTGAGATTTGCATGTATTCACATGACACAGAGCACACACACGCGTGCAGGTGCCATCTTGCTGTGTTTTCAGTGGCTGTGAAGCTCCAGCATGGTTTTGGACTTAACCTAGCAACCTCTCAGCTTGGAGGCAAAAGCATCCAGTGAACCACAATGACTCTTTCAATAAAAAAAAAAAAAAAAAAAAAAGGAAAAGAAGGAAAATTCAGCGTGAACTTCGGGGCAAATGACCCTCCATTATCAAATCCCATCTTAAAAAGTGCATGGGGCTAATTGAATTACTCTTGCTGGATTTCTGTGTAGCCATGAAGTTGTCTTAATGTGGATTGATAGCATAAATCTGTTCTCCATTGAGGAAAAAAGTGAACACTGGCCCCTGACATCTATCTTTCTTTCCAGAAATCCCATCTAACTGGACGTTTCCCTAGGCCACTTCCAAGAGAAAGATGTCTCTATCCATTACCCCTGACACGCAGCAGCAAAAGGAAGTGAGGTCCGTTCACATCTAATTACTCCCACTCCTGGATTTATTACAATCATGCCGGGATTAATTGAGAAAGTAAAAATGCTTAGTTGGATGATCAATCTTCTCTGAGTTACTTACCTTGTCACTCGCTAATAACTGTAAAATAAAAATGCCCCTTTTTGCTGCATCTCAGCAAATGGATTTCTATAATACATTGCTGGGAATCTTTAAAAGGCATTTGAAAGCAGTAAGGAGACAAATTGGATTAGCTGGAGAGAAACTGCAACCAAAGCATTTTTTTCATTACCATAAAGCAAAGGAAAAAAAAAATCATCTCTCCAGCTCTCAGGTGGCAACGCAGACGCAGGCTGGTGCACAGAACGGTCCAGCTTGGTGCAGGATGCTGTCCTTGGGGTGCTCCAGCTGCAAAGCCGGGGTGTCAAGAGTTTTAGCATCCTCCTGCTGCCGGCTTCATCCCCGGAGCTGGCAGACACAGCAAAAACACCCACCTTTTGGGAGCCCTTCTTCAATGGAAAAGTGTCAAGGGTGCCTGGGGGAAGCGGGACTGAAAGAGAGGGGATTAAGATTCAGGGCATGCATGGGGTTTTTTTCCTTTCACCCCTGTCGTTTTTTCCAAGGAGCCAAGGTTTTAGCACTCGATTAGAGGGCCCTTGGCAACCCCTGCAAAGCTGCTGCCCAGCTCCTCCGTGCTGGGCTCCTGGGACAAAAGGTCTGTGTGGTGCCCAGCCAGGCTGTGGGGCTGGAATGGCCACAGGCTGGCAGGGAGGGACCGAGCTCTCCCGGCTTCTGCTTTCACACACACTCCCCTAAACTTGTTTCATAGTTTAACTATGGATTTATTGGAGTAGACTCTCAGGGAGATAGAGGCTTTTGGGTTGAGTTTCATCCAAACCCAGTTAATGCAGCTGCTGTTGTTGCCATTAGTGGGGGCCAAAAAAAAAAAAAAAAGAGAGAGGGGAAAAAAAGACATTGAAACTATCAGCTCTTAAAAGATTTCTTCTTCTGTCTGGAAATATATTTCTTAGTGCACGCACATAGAACGACCAGGAAATATTTCATCCGCTCGGTGCCAAGCTGAGAGAAACCAGCACTGGGGAGATGCTGCCTCGAATTGAATCTCCCAAACGCTCTCCTCCACATTCATTATTCTGCTCACACCGAGGAGCAGGCACTGAGTTAACCTCTTGCTGCCCGCTCGTCCTCGGCAAAGCAAAGGGATGCTGCTGAGACAGAGCAGGACCACCCAGCCCCTGGGCAAGTCACTGCCCTTCTTTGTCTTACCTTCCCCTGGGGGTAAATTGAAGATAACATCGAGGACCTGTCCCAGCAAGGGTGACAGAGAGGTGGCAGTTTTGTGTGAGACTTGATGGCCCATCAGGCTGGCAGAGCAGCCCCTGGCATCCCATCGCTGCAGGCCATCAGCAGCTGGAGTGTCCTGCTCCAGTCCTTGCTGCGCCAGACTTTCAAATTACATCCTTCTCCATCAAATATTTCTTTGTGTCTGCAGGTCCCCGGCTGGGGCAGACCCTGTGCTGTGGGAACCGACACCTCTTGATTTAATTCAGGTCATGCAGGGACATGGGGCAGGAGACCTGAGGCTGCTGATCGCCTCCCGGCCAGGGGATGAGCAGGCTGTTGGTAGGAATCCCTCCACAGTAACGCAGCAGCCCAGGCTTTGGGTCCCCAGGAAAAGCCCAGCTGCACCTCCAGCTGTACCAGCAGGACCTCCAGCTGGCATTTTCTTGGCAATTTAAATTGCCAGCTTGGCCAAGCAATTGCCAGCCGGAGGTCCTGCTGTACCCAGCAACGTGGTCAAAGAGGATGGAGCAAGAGTGCCTCTGCCCCGCTGGCACCTAATAGGTTCTACAGAATTCTCTTTTCCCTGAATCTATCCGCTGGATGCACTGCAAAGAGCTGAATCTAAGTAAAAGGCCCGGTATCATCGAGAAGTGACAAGAGAGGGAGAGAAAAATCGGCCACACATGGCCGAGAAAAAGGGGAGAGCCAACATCATGCGATGTACCAGGCTGGAGCAGGAGTGATAGATGGACACAGTGCTCCCAGCAGAGATCGGGCCTCTCCCCAGCACCCATAACCGCTGTCACACCTTGCTGGCCGGGCTTTGGCAGACCCCTGGCATTCCAGCCTGACCAAAGAAACTGGTGCTCGCACAATACTGCAGTATTTGGGAGCTGAACTCTTTTAACAGCTCTCTCTTCACAGCTGCTCCACGAAGCAGCTTCTGCACAGCCGTCTGCTTTCTTACCCGTCACTGGCAACACAAAGCGACTGGCCCAAAACGATAAAGGAAGAGCGAGGCACAGCGTCAACCAGAAAGATGCTTTCCCCCTCCAGCCTCCTTTGCTAACCCAGCCCGATGCGAGGAGAGCCCCTCCAGAGCAGGGTGCAGCCCTCTTCACACCAAATAAGCTGCTGCACCCAGGGTGGGGAGCAGGCAGCTCCCTCCTGCCTGACTAATGGATGCACAGCCATGGGGCGACTGCAGTAAAAGTCTCTAGGCAAGGTCCTGCCTTCCTGGCAAGGCGACTCAGCTTGCTGCAGGGAGCAGGAGGCGAGCCAAAGAGCCCAGCACAGCACGGCTGGGGACTGAGCCTCCATATATTGTGTCATCTACTTAGAGCCTGTCAGGGAAACCACATTCTGACTCCCTTTGGCAGCAACAGGCAGAGCCTTTCAATTAAACAAAGTGCCTCGGTGAATTGCCACCTCATCCATTAGTAGGCTCGTCTGACTCAGGCACTTGCAGACTGTCTGCTCGCCATCGCGCTTCATTTGGGAAATTGGTTTCTTTAAAAAAGCAGAAAGGAAGAGGAAAGGATGAAGCCTGTGCAAGGCGGAAGAACTGAGCCCACTGTGACAAACCCCTCCGGTGTGGGGTGGCGCGGAGCTGGCAGGTCCTGGCCAATGCGTGTGGCAGGGTGTGAGTGACCCATCACACGAGGAGCGACTCAGCCCCTCGGAGGGCTGAGGAGCCTGGTTCCTAAGCCACGGCGCTCTCAAACCAGATGGCTGGTACAGAAAACCCAAGTCCTCCTCTTCTCCTGTAGTCATAAAAGTTTTCTTTGTTAGGCAATAGCTGGAAAACAGCTGCTCTCGAGCTGAGGGCTTGTTCAGGCACATAATCCTCGTGGAGGAGCCAGACCATTTGCAAGGGCGAAGAGCTCTGTGCTAAATCCTGAAACTGAGCAGCTCCTCATGTCCTGGCTCTATCAATGCGCCCATGCTGCCGGCTGCCAGGCTGGAGGCAGTCTGGACAGTGGGTGCATTCAC
>NW_009703657.1:7637-13225 GCF_000703405.1 Apaloderma vittatum | reverse complement strand
GAGGGCAGGCAATGGTTAGGTCCCCGGCAGGCAGCTGGGTGCTGGGGACACCCCTGACCCGGCACCAGGGGGTCCTGCTGGGGGATGTCAAGGGTGGAGATCTGAGCAGGATGGAGGATGTGGCACATAGACCCAGTCTGTGTCCGGGGCTGGATGAGCTGATTGAAGCCGCTGGAGTTCTGCCCCCACTAAAAAGAGGGTTCCTGGCTCTCCTCACCCCCTTGCAGAGCTGGAAAGATCATCAGGAACGTGACGATTGTGTCACGGATCTGTCAGAACTGGGGTTGACCCTGCCATATCTAACGAATGGCAAACAAGTTTAAAGTAAAACGTGTCAAAATAGTGCAGAAACAGATCAGAGCCAGAAGTTTCAAGCTCGGAGGCTTTGATGAGAGGGGAAGTAAATCGGTCTTGCTGTTCTTGGTTTAGTAGTTCCAATCAAAGTTCAGGCCCGGGACCAGATTTTTGCCCAGGGCGTGCTTATAGTCTAGTCAAGCAGGATTTGTTGCAAGCAACTTACTCTCTTCTGGCTTTATAATTCAGTCGGTCAAATCCACTTTTGGAAACCATTAGTGCCCTGGCTATGCCTACAGCAAGCAGGAGATGCTGATAGCTACGAGAGAAGCAATAGCCGGGCTGACCTCAGGCAGAGGAAGGCTGGCGTATCCCATCCCCTTCTCCCCGGCAAGGCACGGTTATTAATTGCACTTGCGCTTATTATAGCGAGCACGGCCAAATCAGGCTTGCTGGTGCTAGCCCCTGTACAGAAACAGGCTCACGAGTCTCACGCTTTAGAAATCCTCTCACACCACTCTGATGTCCTGCGATGACAAGACCTGCTTCACCTCACCTTGTGGCTTATTCCTCTCCTGGCCAGGGAGCTGGTTCCACACAAGCTGGGTCCCTCTCGCGAGTGCTATCCCTGGGTCAGTCAGTGCCTGGAAGAAAATCAAGGCTGAATTTGCAAAAGCGAGACAGGAAAAGAACGTTCAATTAAAAACACAATATAAGCAGGGCCGACCCAAGAGAATTAATATAGCTAAAGTAAAAGGCTGGCTTGAGGCTTTGGCAGCAGGAAAGCTTCTATGAAATGAAATGCCATAAACCTTTACCAAGTAGGGAACAATAACAGCGCCAAGATGCAGTACTTGAATATTCCAGCCTAGGCCATTCTATGATGATTGCTCACACTGATTGAGTTATCGACTGGCCGTTGCAGTGCAGCCTCAGCGACAGAAATGAGGAAATCAGGTCCTAAGTAATTAACATGCCGGCACAGGGAAACTCAGGAGAGAAGGAAGAAGCCAGGAGGACAGGAGTGCTGCTCTACCACAGCATGAGAACCAGCCCAACCTCCTTCTGCTCCCCAGCAGGTTTTCCCAAAGTGGTGACCCCCGCCACGGATCACCACAGAGCAGCACACAATGGCAAAAGGCATTTAAGAGTCTCAGCCCATTTCCCGAGTGGCAGACACAGGTGGCTCAGAGCGTTCCCCAGCACCGTGGGCAGGAGCTCTGAGGGGTAGGTGAGTCTGAGGCAGCTGAGTGATTCTTGTAGCACCCAGTCCCTCCCCGCAGACAGGAGGTGGCTTTTCCAGCTCTAGTGCCCCACGCTGAGTCTTTCTGGGCTGGAAGAAAATGAGGCAGACAAGCGCAGAGCATCCCTTTGCGAGTGAGCTGAAGCTCTGGGCCGTTTGCCTCTCCAATTAACCAGCCTGTCTCCTTGCCAAGCGCTGACCCTACCAAGCCCCAAGGCTTTGAAGAGTTCCCACCCAAACTTCTCGTGCTCTGCTGGAAGTCCTTTTGGTTGGAAAAGACCTTTAGGATGAAGTCCAATTGTTACCTAACTCTGCCAGGCCCACTTCTGAACCATGTCCCTGAGTACCATATCCAGGTGGCTTTTAAACACACCCAAGGACGGTGATTTAACAACTTCCCTGGGCAGCCTGTTCCAGTCTTCGCTAATCATTCCAGTACAGAAGTTTTTCCTAATGTCTAACCTAAACCTGCCCTGGCAAAACTTGAGGCTGTTTCCTCTTGTCGTATTGGTTGAAATTCGTGAGAGGAGACTGCCACCCACCTCCCTACAACCTCCTTTCAGGTGATAAGGTCTCCCCTCAACCTCCGTTTCTTCAGACTGAACAACCGCAAGCCCCTCATGAGAGAGAGGACCCCCCTGGATCTCTCAGGTGCTCTGCAAGGCAAGGCTTAAGGTGTTACCTAAGCACGTCAGGCAGGAGGTACAGTCCCAACAAAAAACACCAGTGTGGTGCTATCAGCTGCTCTTCAGTTTCTTATCAATCACTCTTTTGCTTGCATGAAGCAGTGGAAGAAAATGTGGGGAGGAGCTGAGCTGAGGCAGAAAAGCCCAGCCAGCCCCATGCTGGAAAAGCCATCCAGCCCCAAGCCTGGAGCTGGGCTGTCCTCACTTGGTCCTTCTTCCCAGCCTTTCCCCTTGCCTGGGTTTTTTTTTTTTTTTTTTTTTTGAAATGCGAGAGGAAAGTGGCCTCTCGTGGATGGAAGCTGCGCTGCACGTCAAGAGGGAGCTGGGATGGGATGAAGGGAGGGAGGGAGGAAATCTCTGGTCTGGCACCTCGCCCTGGTCATCACGGGTGGGACAAGCGTCCCACATCCCACAGAGGGACGGGAACGGGGACAGAGGAACCGGCAGATGGCACGAATAGTCTGTGGCTACTGGGATTAGCCGTGTCCTGGCCACCACCGGTCCCGGTGGGATGGATGTTTGCCACAAAGAAGTACTTTGCAAATGTTTTTCTGCTGGCTGATGTTCATCAAGTCAGCAGCTCGCTCACGGGCACAGAGTCGTCAAAGCGTCCATCAGCACTAACCAGCCCCGACAGCCGCGCAGCAGGAACAGTGGGGCAGGAACACTTATTAATCATATCCCTCCCCATTGAACCCGACTCATCCATCAGTCGCCTCCGTCTTGTACTTTGAATTCCCCCCCTGCCAAAGCAGCGAGCTGCCCGATCCCATGGCTCTCTCAGTGGGGGACCAGATGGAGGGACACGCCGTTGCTGGGACAACGCTCGCCAACGTTTCCTGATCCCCCCAGATGTCGGCCATGTGTTTCCATAAGAATCAGGATTGTCCCCAAACCACACAGAGCCACAGGGTGCTTTCACGGGCTCTGCCGCAGCTGTGGCAGCCTCTCGCACACAGATGTTGTCGTGGAATCTCTTCTTTATTGCCTGTCCCCATATCCCGGTGGCTGTTGTCGCTGGCCTGTGCCCACTCTTCTCCCTCCTCCAGGAGGAACAAGCAGGTGCTTTCAGGAGCTTCTGAAATGCGATGATTTCTCACAGCAGCTCACGGCCAGTCTCTGCCTCACATGCAGATCTCCAGCTGAGGGTGCCACGGAGCACTGAGATGAAATGTCCCTGACATCCTTCTTCACATCTTCCACCCACAGCGAGAGTCTGGATGCTCATTCTATAAAGCCTTGGGCCTTTCTGGAGAAACTACGTCTGATCCCTCAAAGCTACAGCCCATCTGCATCGAATAGCCCAAGGTCAGGCTGAGTAATGCATCAAAGCGTGGAAGCATGAGGCCTGATTAAAAGCTTTTTCAACACAGGCATTCGTTTTCACTTTTTTTTTGGTCCCTTGGCTTTGAAAGCATTCTCTCCATGTGCTTGAGACATGCAAGGCGCACATGGGGAGTCGCACAGGCTCCCCACAGGGATGGCTCCAGAGCTCCCCAGGGAGCAGAGGGCAGTCCAGAAACAGCCAGAGAAGGCTGAAAGTGCTACTGTTTGATTTACTGAGCAGGGCTGCGGCTGCTTGCTCTCCACACCTCAGCATCAGATGCTGTGGGGAATTCCCAGCCCGTTTGACCACATGAAGGAGCCGCCTGTTTTCCACTCACCCATCCGTTCGCGCTTTGTCCTTGGGGCTGCTGAGGCTCTGGCTCAGAAAACACCTAAAGCCTCCTTCCCCAGGGCCACGTGGGCTGGCTGGCTGCTGAGACCTGCAGAAAAGGGAGACACATGAGACAGGCAGCTCAGATAAATGAGAGATGTCCTCGCCAGAACCTGCAGCCACTTTGCAAGCATTCCCTTTGTTACAGGCAAAGGATTTGGCCCCACTGAACAGATTTCACCCTCCACCTCCCCTAAAATCTCCTAGGCTGGGAGCTGGGTCCAAAGCTCAGAATTCAGGAGACAGGCCTCCTGTATCCAGAAGTTGTGCCTTGGCTATATCTCATGTTGGGAGAAGTTGTGCCTTGGCTATATCTCATGATGGGAAGGTCCCAGGAAAAGGGGCCCCAGAGTTCTGCTGAGGTTCTGAGGGCTCCTGAGAGCACCCACCCCTCTGCTCATTCATTAGGGAAAGGATTTCTCCCCAGCTGCAGGGCTTGAAAGCAGGCAGTGAGGGACACAGGCAGCCTGGGCTGGCAGTCCGGTTCCATCTCCACGCTATCGTTTTGCTCTTCCTTTCCTTTGGCAGGACAGGGCTCAAGGAAAGCATCTCCCACCCTGCGCGTGGTGCTGGCGGAGCTGAGAAGTCTGACGCGGGTTACACAGGCTGCTCGCTGCCAGCGGTGCCTCCACGCTAACCTGGAAGAATCTGTCTTCAAGCGACACTTAGTTTCTGCTCACAGGTACAAAGGAAGCTCTTTTGCATCCTTGAGAAGTGTAAAAAGTGGGTGTAAAGCAAGCTGAGGAGCAGGCTTTAGTGCCCAGTGCTGTCTGCCCAGCCACAGGACAAAGGTGTGTGGCCAAAGGGCTGTGAGCCCTGGGTGGAAACGGAGCTGCTGAACTAGTCTGGCTCTCCTGCCCAAAGCAATGCTCACCTCCCCTGTCCCATTCCCAGTTCCCCATCCCAAAGGGAGCCCCCTTCCCCTTGATCTTCCACCTGCTGAGGAGCAGGCTTTAGTGCCCAGTGCTGTCTGCCCAGCCACAGGACAAAGGTGTGTGGCCAAAGGGCTGTGAGCCCTGGGTGGAAACGGAGCTGCTGAACTAGTCTGGCTCTCCTGCCCAAAGCAATGCTCACCTCCCCTGTCCCATTCCCAGTTCCCCATCCCAAAGGGAGCCCCCTTCCCCTTGATCTTCCACCTGCAAGGCGGTTCCCAGGTTAACTGGGAGCAGATAGCGTGAGAGGTCGGCGAAGCGGAGCCGCCCTCACCCCTTGTGCAGGATCAGGGCTGGGGACAGGTGGCTGATTCCTCCCCCCTGCACAACGCAGCGTGGCGACCCGGATGCTGCTGCTGCTGACCCACGGGCCACAGGAACATGTTAACAATTTCCAGGTCAGCGGAGGGAAGGAATAGCAATTTTTTCTGCTCCAGAGCATAACAGGGTATGGTTTTCAACAGCCTCTACCATGGCCCGGAAAGCAGATTCAAGAAATAGTAATGTTATCCTTGCCTTCTTTCACTCTCAGCCCCAGGAGAGCCACACCCCTCTATGTCCCCAAGTAGGATGGGGCTGACACCTTGGTGGTATCCAGACACCATCTGGTGTCACCATCATTCCCATGGAGCCACCATCTCTGGCTGCAGCCACCCCTCTGACACATACCTGGTTTCTCTGTAGCTTTCCAGGACACAGTCCTCATGCCCCGCTTA
>NW_009703657.1:0-7606 GCF_000703405.1 Apaloderma vittatum | reverse complement strand
CCTGCATTTGCTTCAGGTATCACATACCTGGATGCATGCTTTGCATCCTCTGCTCAGCGTGCAGGCACGGTGGGGCAGGGGCTCGCTCTGATGGCAGTCACACGGTGCTCGGCCCGGGGAGGGGGAAGGAATCAAGGGGTTGTTCCCATCCATATCAGTTGGATGCCGCAAGCCATCAGCCACGAAAGCAGAGCAAGGACAGCCTTCTCCTGGCACCAGGATGAGTGTGTGGAGCCTCTCTGCAGGCAGGTGGGCAGGATCCCAGGAGAACTGCAAGGGCAGAGGCTTCCCAGCTTCTGTCTCGTGTAACCCACTGACAACAGCACAGCAGCAGCTTCTTCAAGCGCTTTCTGAAGCGGCTGAGCTTAAAAAGTGCTGCTGCTGGTGCAAGGTCATGCCCTGCCTCTGCCCTGCCTGATGCTGGCTGGGGGTGTGACAATTTTACCTCTCCATCCCTCGGGCAATTCCACTCTCCAGGGTAAGGTGGGAAGAGAAAACAGCAGCGGGAGAAGGTGTGAGGAGGTGTGGACACCCCAGATTCTGTTTCCAGCTCTTGCTGACCTGCTGTGCAACCCCAGTTTCCCTCACCCGTGCCTCTTTTCCCACCTGGAAAGCCTCAGTGGTGATACTCAGCTCTGTCAAGTCCTGTGGCAGGAAGGTGCTGGAAAAGGACAGAGCAGTAATTCTCCTCCCATGAGCTGCGTTCCCACACTTGTTTCTCTCTCTCTCTTTTTCTCCTTAATGAGATTAAGTGAGAATAAATTATGCAGAGCCCACCCCTCTCTCCTCACCCCCACCCCTGAGAGGCTGCCCCGCATGGTTTCTAATTAACATCATTAATAAGGGTGTGGGCAGCCTTGCTGCCACAGTGCTTTAACAATCTGAGCTGTCAGTGGGGCCCTTGGGGCTGTTAAAGTATCCCAGAGCTTTTGTCCCCAGGCAGAAGGGAGTCCCGGACTTAAGACCATTTTCCTTTTGTTCTGGGAAGGGGGACCAGGAGGGGAGGATCTCCTTCCCCTACCTCCTCCCTGGGACCACCAGGAGAGAACGTGGGGATGCCACCAAAGCCCCTTCTCCAGCCAGGTGACCCTCGAGGAGCAGTAACTGCTCCCACCTCTCCCCACCCTGCGTTTCTCCGTGGGATTTGAAGCTCAGCTCAGCATTGCCAAAGGATGAATACGAGCAGGTGGCTGCCCCCCTCCCCGTCCCACCCCCGGGGGTGGCACGCAGCGGCCACGGCTCCTAATGAGCAGCAGAAGGGGGCACGTCGGGAGCGGATGTGTTAACGGTTTCTGGTTCAACGGAGGGAAAAATCCCCACAAAGGAAGGTGTACAAATATTGTGGGAAATCTATTGGCCCCTTAATATTTGATGAAGGCTCAGGCCATTCAGCCGGGGTGAATTCCGCAGTAAGGTCTCATTCAGGCGGCATCAATGGGAAACTTTTAATTGAGAGGCACTTCATTCAGGGCCTGTGGGTCATTCAGTGTGAGGGGCTTTCAGGGAGAACAGAGCGCCGTGTCTTTCCAAGTTGCACCAGAAGAAAAGCCACTGTTTCCTGCGCTGGGAGCTTGAATGCTGAGGGCTCTAATCCCCCCAAAGGGAAAACTGATGCCATTTTTAAAAAATGCATTTCTCGAATAACAAAAAGGGAGGAAGGACAAAAAGGGGAGGTGGTAAGGGATGGGGTTGGGCTGCCCTGCAGGGGTGGCTCCGTCCTAAGGAAAAATGCTGAACGCCTCTGGATGTCCTTCGACAGGGAGCATCCCTCTCCCCACTCGGAGGGGCTGGGGGTCCTCTGCCAGCACCCACCCACCCCACGGGCACCTCCCAGGTTCCTCTGCCCGGGGCCACAAAGGAGAGGAGCGTGTCTGAGCTTAAAGGAGGTCATTCTCCAGCCTCAGAGGTTTGCAGTGATATTTGTCCCGCACAGCCAGACAGAGGGGTTGGAGGGGAAGGGGAGGGAGAAAAGGTCCCATTGCTCAGGGATGCGAGCCTCTGCCGAGCCTTTTATCGGGGCTGCAATATTTGAATCTGCCTCCAGAGCAGAACATACGTGCTTTTAGGCAGCACGATGGAACGTGTGTGTCTCGGTACTTCTCCCTTCTGGGACACACAGCAGCCTTTGCATGACCTCCTCTCTTTCTCCTTCCCTCTCCGCTCAAGACGTCACGATAAGTTATAGCAGCAGCTGGGTTAAAAATGTTCTTTTTTCTAGGGCTAAGTGTCATAAACTCACAATAGGCTGGGCTGAGGGGGACACCCTGCCCTGCCGCTCTGCTTTTCACTCCCCTCCCCGGCTGTGAAGAAAGATGAAGAAGGAATTAAAGAGCGGTAGGAGGGGAGGGACACTCCTCATTATGTCTCCTACGCTGCGGTTTCCAGGGAGACAGCTCTTGGTGCCGCATCCCTCTTCCATCCCGCTGCGGCCCTTTGCAAGTTACAGTAGCGGCGGCTGCTGTTTTCCCTCTGTTCCCAGCTGTCTGCCAGGCGCTGGCCCAAGGTGGGCTTGACACCATATGGAAGAGAAAAAAAGCCCCATCTTGGTACATATGATCAGTTTGGAAAGGGAGGTCGAGTTCATGGCTGATGGCGTTCCATAGCCATAAACTCGCTTTTTTTTCCATAAGCGGCGCGGAGAAGCCCCACGATATTTCCAGGGCTGGGTGATGGGACTGTGTTGGGAAGTCATTAAAATCCCTGTGGCTCAGCTGGCGTGCTACGATCTGTGATCTTTCGGGAAAGGCAGCCCGTGGGAAGCACGCGGCCTCTGCCGACACTCCCCTCGTGCCTCTGCCGCAGCCGGAGCGGAAGATTCGGCACACGGTCGCTGCCAGCGCCGGCGCTGGAGACAGCGCAAGCTCTTTTACCTTTCACGGCCTCATTACAGCTTCTCTCTGAATCTGGATGTGCTGGAAAAAAAGCAGGTCAGGCTCCCAGGAGCCCAAGAACTAGAAATAGGTTAAATCATGTGTGACAGAGGTAAGAGGGCAGCTCTCTACTCTGGAAAATATGAAAGGTTCACAAACAGACAGAGCTTGCAGCCCTACCCGAGTGCAAGCTCTTTTACCTTTCACGGCCTCATTACAGCTTCTCTCTGAATCTGGATGTGCTGGAAAAAAAGCAGGTCAGGCTCCCAGGAGCCCAAGAACTAGAAATAGGTTAAATCATGTGTGACAGAGGTAAGAGGGCAGCTCTCTACTCTGGAAAATATGAAAGGTTCACAAACAGACAGAGCTTGCAGCCCTACCCGAGTTCTGAATTTGCTAGCTTGAGTAACCACAGCGGCAGCCGAGTGCCTGTTGTGCAGGCAAATCCAAGGCCCTGCACGGAAGCACAGAAAGCCAGGAAGTGCATTAATTATTCATTAATTAAATGTAATTTACTGTGCTTTCTCTCTGCATCTCCAAGCGCCGGTGTATCGGTTCGAACTGCGTGTCGCCCTACAGCAGCCCACACCGAGAGCTGGGAGTAGCTTTAGTGAAGATCAGGTTTGTAGAGCAATAGCAGGACATCTTGGTACAGCTGTGGCCACAGTGGTTTCAAATTTATAGCTATTGCATGCAGAGAGGTAAGACTATATATGCTAGAACTGAGCAGCAGAGACGCACCTGATTTATCCCTCATCTATACTTGTGTTTTTCTGTAGAGAACAATTTTAATAACAGATGCCTGAATACAGCAGAGTTATTAGTGGTTACTGTTGCAGCCTGCACACACATGAGTTTATGTGTCTATTAATGAAGAGGCGATACCCAAACTTACCGCTGAGATCTTTGTCACACGCGGAGGCTCAGGATGGTGCCACAAAGGACAGTCCAGAGCACAGCTCGAGCCCCTCTTGGGAACTGTTGCTTGAACTGTCTTGCACCTTCCCCTGCCTCACAGACCTTGTGGGCACCCACGGAAGGGATCCTCTGGAGGAGGGAGTGTCTGTAGGGGGATCCCAAGCAGACCCCCTCCCACTCCATGCCCCCTCAGGGCACATCTGCTCCAGCTGCCACAGGAAAGAACCTGTGTCCCTCCCAGCTGGCCTCCCAGCCCATTCCCAGCTGGCCTCCCAGCCCATTTCCTTCACCCCCAAGCCTCTGTTTTTGTCCATGCATGAGAGCCCAGTGTGTTCCTGCATGACCACCCAGCTCTTTTATGCATGGGGGCTCCGCTGCGACGCACGCAGCACCTGATCAGCTCCGTGCAAGAACGCCTGATTAATTTATGTTCGATTACACCACACATGAGCGCCCCATATGTTCACATATGAGCTGCTAGCTCATGCCTGGGCTCCCAATTAGAACATGTATGAGTACACATTTGCATCACACCTGAGCACCCAATTAATTTGTGCATGAGCACCCAGCAGCGTCGTGCCTGGGCGCCCGATTACACGCTGCATGAGTGCCCCATCAGCTCTTGCATGAGCGCCTGATGAGTGCCTGCATGACTGACCAATTATTTCATGCATGAGAGCTCCGTCAGTGCTCGCCTCGGCACACAATTACCTCATACACAAATGTTGGGTTGAACGCTCAGGGCAGGTTGACGTGAGGGAGGAAGGCACGAGCTGCACGTTGCCGTCACAGTTGCTTCCAGTCGGCTCTGAAACAAATGTGATGCCCTGTCGCGTGCAGAAACATCAGCCCAGCAGAGCACAGACAGACTGAGGAGCTTCAGCCATGCAAGGAGGTGCAGGGAGAACGCTGGAGATGCACAGATAGAGAGGTGATGGAGGGGATCTACTCAAAAAACCCAGCTCCTGGGGAAACTTTAATTAAGAAGGGCAGAAGTCTTCCCAAAACAAGCTAAAAACTACGCCAGCTTTCTCCATATTTCGCTTTTTTCCCTCCTTTGTGGGTGAAAAGGTGGAAACATGCTCCGTTGACCAAGTTCACACAGACCCTGAGAGCTCCCTTTGATCCAGCTGTGAAGTTGCAAAGAGGATCCGTCATTCAGCGACCCAAGCATCCAGTGAGCAGCTCTGCCCAGCTTTTGCATCACTCTGCTTTCTTACTTTTTCCTCAGAACACCTTTGCCACAGCTCCCGGGCAGAAGTTAACGTCATTCTTTCTTTGGGGACCACTCTGGTGAGAAAGATTCATCTTGTTCTTGCTGCCCAGGGCTCGATGCGAGGCAGATCTACTCTGGAGTCCGCCAGCCAGCCTGACTGGCACCCCTTCACCCCATCTCCCCTCACCAGAGCTCTCTGCACAAAAGAGAATTGCAGCTTTAACGAAGCCAGGATTTATGCAAGTTAATCTGGAGGTGACCTGTGTGCGTTAAGCGGGTTGACATGCACCCGGTGCCTCCCACAGGCTTTTGTCTCACAGCCCAGCACATGTAACCCTGGGGGAGTCTGGCAGGGGGTCAGCAGAGGGGAAAAAAGGGCAGGAGCTGTCAGTCCAAGCACCAAGTGCAGCCCAGAAAGCTGTACAAAGCCTCCCTGAGCAGGGCAGATCCCCGAGAGAGGACATCAAGAGGTGCTCCAGGCTGTCCCCAGCACCAAGCCATTCCTCCAGCCATGAGAGAAGTCTCTGAGGTGAGAGTCTCTTCAGCCACTTACTGACACATGGGATCAGAGACCTTTTAGTCCCAGGTGGTCTTGGGCCATGCCCAGGGCCCTTATCCCACCTTTCCACCAGTGGGGGTCAGGGCAGACAGATGCAGGGGCTGCCCACCCAGCAATTGTCTCCAGTTCAGCTCCCCTAGAAAACAGGTCTGAGTGAACCAAAAACCAACCGGTGACAGGCAGCCAAGGGGTAACTGGAAAGAGAACAAGAGCGAAAGGTCACAATAGAATGCCGCTGGAGGAAAAAAGGTTCAGGGAAAATAGAGAGATACGAAGAAGGCAAGAGAGGAAAACAGGGTATACAAATATAAAAAAAAAAAAGAAAAAAAGAACAAGAGAGGATCAGGGAGGGAAAGTAAGTCAAGCAGAGGAAGGGATAAAGAGCCGTGCCAAGTATTCCCTGTCTCGTCCTTTAAACCCTAAGCTGATCCAGCCGGGGCAGGTATTTGCAGGACAGGCTCAGCTTTCCCAGCTTGTTCCCAGTCTTGGCACAAAGGCCAAGAGTAGACGAAGAAGAAGGACAGAGAATGGCAACAGGGCCCATGAAAGCCCCCGACAAACTCCATTGACTGTTCCCATCTGTCAGCAGCCACTCAGTGAAAGGGTGTGAAGGGGAGGGGGGCAGGCGGTGTGAATCAAGAGCTGACACAAAGAGGAAGAGACTGATTATGCTGTTATTTCTCCACTTTCAAACCCCATTAGGGGACATGCCGGGCTTTTCTCAGGGTCTTTGGGACGCTTAAGCTGCCCTTTTTTAATGGTCCAATTAAAAGAAAGAAAAAGCAGAAGCCCAGCCTGTCTTAATTGAAATGGGTTTCAGTCTAATGAGGATTAGGTTCAAGAACAGACCTAAGGGAGCAATCCAATACCCATTACCTCCTGGACTGTACCACTGGCCATGCCACCAGCCTTTTAACCACTACACGGCCTGGTGGGATGGGGAGGAGAGCAACCCCTTCCCCAGCCCCAGGGGCAGCAACCCAGACTCTCAGATTTTGCACTTGCCCTGTTGTTTCGAAGTGAGCATCCTGAATTTACCACTTCCCAGTGCTGTGCCCGGCCGGGAGCTCGAACAAGGAGCTCTGCCCACCTCCCCTCACACCCTGAAGAGGGGGGACACCACTGAGCTCCACCGGGAAGCCTTGGCTGCCACTTCGGGGTCCGAGAACAGACTGAGCTTCACCCAGCCTCTTCCTCCCCTGCAGCTTTCCCACAGCAGAACCTGGAGGCAGTCAGGGCTCCCCTTGGCTCCTCGTCACAGCAACTGATCCCAGTCACCCGCCTTTTGCTCCCACATCACCCTCTGCACACCTAATCCCTTCGCTGTGAGCTCTACCCTGCAATCACCCACACCTGCATTTTCAGGAAAGTGCAATTTAACTCGGGCTGGGACATGCTGCTTCAATTTGCAGGCTTTTTAATTACTAAAATCCTGCAAAATCTCAACTCCTCAGCTGTGAAATGAGGTTTTAGATGTATTTATAGTTGAAGATGTCCCTGTGTACTGCAGCAGGGTTCGGCTAAATGACCTTTAAAGGTCCCTTCCAACCCAATGCATTCTATGATTCCATACATAAAGCTTTAGCATTGTCCAGATTGGTTTTTCAGAGGGATGGCAAAAGCCACATCTCTGATACAGGGGTCTTCCTCTCCTCTGTCTCAGGGTAAAGTTGAGGAGTGCTGAAACAGAATAACAGAGAAAAGCCAGCAATCCTGTTTTATTATTATTATTAGTGCAAAACCTGGTTCCCCACCCTTCAAGGGGTAGCTGAATGGTTTTGAGAGGCGTTTTCCCAGCAGCTCTCCTACTCCAGCAGGACAAAGCATGAAAAACTACAGCCCGGGTGTTAAAAACTCATCAGAGAGTTGCCAGCAGGGCATAGAGAAGGGATTTCCCGGTGGCCTCACCCCAGCAGCACTGCGGCTCCCCGGGTTTGCCCGGGAGGTGCGGAGCTCAGCAGGGCTGGGAACCAGGAGAGAAGGGACCCACCTCCAAGAAGGTCTTCTTTCCTCCTTTTTTTTTTATTCTCCGGAGACTGCAAC